>NC_090873.1:30341918-30351918 GCF_036669935.1 Montipora foliosa
GTGCTGACAAGGATATTGATTTATTTCAACCCGGACACAATGGTATTGAATTTCTTGTCTCCTTATACAAGGCTGGTCTTGCTTACAGTGCTGTAAACACAGCCCGTTCTGCCCTTTCTTCCCTCCTTATTTTGGAAAACAATGAAAAGTTTGGAGATCATCCTTTGGTTGTTCGTTGCATGAAGGTAATTTTTCAATTAAAACCATCCCTACCAAAATACGAGATATGGTGCGTGCGCGTTGTGTTGGATTATTTGAAGACCTTCGGTGTTTCAAGTACTTTACCGCTTAAGGACCCGTAAGGAACTCACACTCAAGTTAACCATGTTGCACTGGCCAGCGGGGACAAACTATTCATAAGTTTGATATTAACTACATACAGGACATGGATGATCGGTATAGATTTTCTGTCCATGAGAAGCTAAAGCAGACTAAACCAGGAAGACATTTACATCCTATATAGAACTTTTGGCGTTTCCAGAGGACAAGGAACTTTGTGTTGTGCAACATTTGAGGGAATATATCCATCGCACTGACCCTTTGCGTAAAGATCATTCTCAGTTATTATTAAGCTATGTCAAACCCTTTAGGCCAGTAGCTAGGGACACTATTTCCCGATGGGTTAAGCAAGTTTCGGAATTTGCAGGTATCGACATAAACTAAGTACTCTGCTCATAGTTGCAGGGCTGTTTCTATTTCTAATGTTAAGGTTAGGGGTTTAAACATTGCTGAAATCATGAAGAGCGCAAGGTTGGTCAACTGCGATTACCAGGTTTTATGAAAAACCAGTGTCCAAAAGTAATAATAATAAATACGTGACATGCTAAACACCCTTACTCGCAGTCCGAGACTGAATTGCTAAGGGCGCGGCTCAACGAGATCGGACCGAAGGAGCTGTGCTGCCGGCTAGGCGCTCGGCCCTTGAGCACGACCCATGTATGACCTCGGAGCACAGCACCACAGCCTGATGGAATAGGCTGTGAGTCGATTTTGCTGAGGGAGGAAAACCGGAGTACCCGGAGAAAAACCCTCGGAGTCAGGTTGAGATCGACTGAAACTCAGCCCACATACGATCTCGGGGCCGAGAGTTGAACCCGGGTCGCAGAGGTGGAAGGCACTGTTGATAACTACTAAGCCATCCTGACTCCCCTTTGGCTCTGTACTGTTGAATCCAAGTGCCAAGTAATTTGCTAGTTTGTATCTTGTATTTTATTTCCCTTAAAGTGCCCCTGTGACCAAAAAATCAATTCATATTTTTCTTCGGATTTCAAAACTATGTTAACAAAACACTAAGTGACCCACGTTTTAAGCCTTGATTTTAAAAAGACACCTCTTTATTTTAACTGTAATTTTCCTATTTAATGGTCCGCCATTACTAACATTATGTTCTTGAGAGAGCTGGATGGAGGAGAAAATGACGTCAAAGGTTCACTAGTTTAAGAATCCAATACGTGACGCCGCAGAATTAATATGCAGCACGGGGATTTTGGGCTTTCAGACTCCTTTACATATATAATAAGCTGCGTTCACACGCTGAAATTTTAAGCTAGTGAGCCTCTGACGTCACTTTTCCCTGGATCCAACCGTCTGAGGTCCAATCGGTCAGTTTTGAACGTGAGTTGCCATTTACGCCACCGCTTTTTCTCGGGCCTGAGGGCCTGGGTAAAGGGGGATAATCTTTTACCCATTTGTTTCGACCGTTTAACGACTTGTTTGAATTTTTTTTCCCCACTTGTAATTTTTTTTTCTTTACAACCAAAATAAGACGCCAACAACTTGCTGTGATCCTTACAATTTCATCATGACATGGTCTAACAGCGTCCTCCGAAGTCTCCGATTTGAAGCGCATAGGTAATGCATATAATACCTCTTGATTCCTCTCACTCACGCGCAGATAAGAAGTGACGTTGAGGTTGATGACATTTTACTTCTCCCTGCCTAAAATTCTTTCAAGGGTCAAATTCTACAACCCTACTAAACCGCGTTTGATCGGGTGATCTAGGGAACAAAAGCGGAAAAATGTTAGTACGGTACCTCCCCTTGGTGACAATGTAAACTAAAAGGCTGTCCCGTTACAAGATCTCACAGAATGGTGAAGATATCTTTGACGCTAACCAGGAACCCATAATCGGGAGCCTACAACTTTAATACTAGATCTATGCAAAGGCATTTTCACAGGTCAACCAAAGTAATTTTGGCCAATAAAAAAAGACGGAGACAATCCAGTAAACCAATCAAAACTCGAAGTAATTACACATAGCCGACACAAAGCGCGGGAAAATGTGCCCGCGCGAGACACGATTGGTTGAAAAAGTGGCGCGAGAACTTTGAACCAATCACTGAATGAAGTAATCACAAACCAAAGCAATTCGCTAATTACTTTCGACACTCAAGTGAAAACCGCTCTTTTTTGAGACGAGTTTTTTTAATAAGATGCACGAGTAACCATTCTTAATTCCACCGGTAACAATTTCTCATGCAAGATTGTGATTAGCTGCAAAGGTCTGGTTTCGCGGGAAAATCACTCTAAAAATAAATCGGTCTGTAAAAGCGCTGTTCCCCAAGTACAATGAATTCTGTACACTCCTGGTCATGGGCTCCTGCCAGATGGTTAACGGTTCACCATTGTTAATCATGTGCTTACCAGAGCTCCCAAAACAAAGGTTTCTTTTGTTCCATTTTATGGCAAATTTGTACCATTAGTTTGTTTCCGATAGCAGATTAAAAAAACACGAAGAGAAAAATGGGCGTTGCCTTTATATAGGATCATCCGTTCTGGGCAAGCGTAATGACTTATTTATTGGCAGTACATCCGCCAGGTGGCTCTACACCTACATCTACATCTACTTGTCCCAGCACTCGGAAAGTCCTTGTGACTTATGGCTGTTTTAGCTTCGGTGGCCTCATACACCACAAGCCTTTTTAGAAACATTATGCAAAGCCGGCCACTTCTTCTGGAAAGAAAACACTCACAGTGGACAGCCACAACACCGGGAACTTCAACCCTTACTCTTCTCGAATAGTGTGCGGGTTCTTTAACGTCCCACAGAGAACTTATAAACATGGAAGATATTTGTGAGCCGGGGCCTACGGTTTATAGTCCTTATCCGAGAAGACTTCAAAGTCTAACCATTTGCGGGTGTAATTACAAAGGCAACACTTTCTCCTCAGTCATTTTAAGACCCTGAGTGTTGGTCCGGCCGGCACTCAACCAACTGAGCCACCAGTGCGCGGCTTTTCGCCTGCTAATTACAAGTCAACTGAAATCAAACATTAGTTCTTGAGGAGAGGGGGAAACCGCAGTACCCGGGCACAAACTTCTCGGAGCAGAGTACAGAACCAATAAACCCAACCCACTTATGACGTCAAATCTGGGAATCGAACCCAGGCCACATTGCTGGGAGGCGAGTGCTGTCACCACTGCGCCAGCCCTGCTCTCCAAAGCTGAAGGCTCGTAGTTAGAAAGGGTTCCTTTTTTTGTCATTAACACGTTATAACTGGACTCCAGAGACTAAAAAAATTGGACTGTGTCCTGCATAACAGCAATGAGGGTTTCGACTCGGTCTTACCTTGTCCTAAATTTCATTTTTCCCTTTACTTCTATTTCTGGCGTGGTTTCATTCCACGTCACTCCGTTGTCAGTGGAGTATTCAACTTTAAGGCCTGGTAACTCTGTTGTCACCTGTAATTTATTGCAGTACTCTCTGCAAATCAACCTGTAAATATATCATAAATAGGATTAAATGTAGTTTAACTTAGCTAACGACTACCTTCATGTGTACTCAGTGCTTGGCGTGGCGTTGCCGTTTATGGGCGTACTGCGTGTTCTGCTGGCGGGCCATTCTGGGTGTTGATGTCAGGGCTTTCCGGCTTCCACTGGGTCAGAGGTATTCTGATGCAGTCTATCCGTGTGCCATCGCATATGCCCGTATTTTTACTCTGCTCAGCGTAAGGGCAGTTTTGTGTACCAAACATGCCCCGTCCCTCCTCTCCCTTGGTATTAACATAGTAGGCTCTTCACTGTTCTTCTAGTTCAGTATGACAAGGGCTATGGCTGGAGATGGGTTTGGCGGGCGAGACTCGCGGCTGGGTTGCGGGGTCAACGGTTCCATCCCTCACGTTCCGGGGCACTCAACTTCCACGTAAGACTTAATGTGGAGATCTTAATCAACGACAATTGCAGAAACAATCAGGCCCGAGCCCCTCGTGGCTTGGTTCAGTGTTTCAACATGTAAAGCCCATATTTTGTTATGGTATTTAATAACGGCAACGAACTTTATTGAAGTGTCGACGTCAACACTGTTATTTAGCGCTGTAGCACAACCTGGGAACACTGTGCACAAATCAAAGCAAATCAATTGATATGAAATCGTACATATTTTTTGAGGAGGAGGGGGGGGGGGGTGGGTAAACCGAGGCGAGTGATCTCACCACTGCACCATACCCCTCATTTAACTCCGGAAAAGCAAGTATTAATAATTAGATACAACGCCGATTGTGATAGAGCGACCTTCATATGACCTTGAAAACTAAACGTGAAAACAGAACGTAAACAAGAATGTAAAACATTTAATTGGATTATCGTACAAAAACAAACGAGCGTGAATTTTCACTGGCTTTGCGAACGCGGATGCAAACAACGTCATCTCTCCATGGAACTTTCTGGAAAGTTCGTTTCGTCATTTGAAATGCAGTAATGTGGTTGGGTAATCGAGCTGTTTACTGCCCATATTTGAAGTTTCCTTGGCGGGAATAAGACGAAGCTTTGTTTTAATCTTAACAAACATTGGTCCGCGAAACAAACTGCGAACACTTTTTCAAGGTCATACGAAAGTCGCGCTAAGCGGCCCAAAGCTAAGTGTCCCCTTACGCTTCTCCATAACTCCATCATCACCCATGTTCAGGTATATAAAGAATACACGCAACAAACTGGTCTCTACACTTGGCTTCTCAAGTGCAGATAAACAGATGGATTAACCAAACCAAAATAACGCTAACCCTACCTGTTAGATATCAAATTTGGGCGCATTTTTGGACAATGAGTGACCTTATCTTAGAGCAACGAGGGCCAGAAAGTTCATATTAATAGTCGGGGGCATCATGTGAGAACCAAGAAAAGCACCTAAATTTGAAATTTCTCAAAATCTTATACCTTTTCAATTCTAAGATATTTTTCACATAAAAAAATCTTAGCCAGACCTTGTTTAATTATTTTTTACTCTTCGCGGCAAGAACATACCTTGGCTCTGGAGGTGGTATACGGTACGCTATGCCCATCCTGTCAAGTCGCTCCAATTCCTTATAGCTAAGCGTGTTAGCAAAGTTGACCCATTCCGTATCAATGGCTTGTTCTCTAACTTGGTTGTCTTTATAATCATCCCATGGTGCTTTGTTCCACGCTCGTTCAGCAATAGCTAAAAGGCGTGGAAAGATCATACTGTCCATCTGGTCAGCGGTACGAATTAATTCACTCCATAATGTTCCTTCGATCCCTAAAAGAATATTTTCAACATCACAACTTTAAATAACAGTTCAAATTCCTTTTCTTTGCTTCAGGAAATCAGGTAATTTAACAAATCGATTGTGGTCTAGCTTTGCCTGTACTCATATCGACAACAACATTCGTCATCACAGTGGTCAAATGTTGTCAGCGGACTCTCGAGGTGCAGCCGAGGGAGTCCACAAAACAATTTGGGAGTCGACGAAAATATCATTTCAGCCGAGGGAGTCCACAATAAATTATTTTAGAGCGTGACCAAGATCGTGACACAAAGAAAGAGCAAGCATTGTCTATAACTTTATCGCAATTTATTTCCCAAAATGAGCGTTTCTGGATTAGCGAGGTATTTCATGCAATGAAAAGACATCAATCAGGTTGCCATGGCTTAAAATTCCTAATAAAGCTCTTGACAAATCCACCAGTGTAATTCTTATTCATTTCAAATTAAACAATGTTCTGTGATGCATTATCTCAGGATTGTTGAAAAAAAGTTAAATCGCACTGAGTGGCATTTCAGAATGCCCTCAACGAATAAACCATAATTGGACTGGAACTAGCTTACAATGGAAGCTACTGCGAGGGAAATATATTAAAAGGTATTTGCATTTGAAAAGCATTCCCCGCATTAGCCTCCATTGCAAGCTAGTTCCATTCCAATACTGAGAATACGAATACGGTCCATTGTGGAGGCGGTCGCTTTTCAGGTCGCACAAGAATTTGGAAGTTTTTCTGGGATCGCAAAACAGCTACGTAGCTGCGCGGAAATGTGTCGAAGCAAGGCCAAGAACCAACTAAAAACTCCAGCCTCGTATAGCATTAACTCCCGAATCGGGCCACGTTACAAAAAAAAAAAAAAAAAGAAAAAAGAAAAAAAAAATGCTACCGAAACCTCATTAAGAATTTCAAATCAAATGTAAACAACAATATGAGCTGAATAAACATTATCATTAATAAGAAGGATGAAATAGGACCATTGCGCCACCCCTGCTCTCCTGTCCGCTAGGGACGTTGTATGTTGTAGTTCTTGACACATTACAAAGAGGTGGATTCAAGCCCTAGTTTTGTTCGAATTCGATAGCACGACGGATAACCAAAGATGCCTTCAGCAAACAGCAACATAGAAACGCAGAAACCCGCTTGAATTAAAGAGATATTTCTTGAGCGAGAAAAGTGACTGGAGATTTAGACAAAAAGAACGACTCATAACATAAAATAACATATTGCGGTCACATTGCCATTAATGCTTTTTTATAGCACAAATTATGCACCCACTGTTGATTGGCAAATTATCCGCATGTGCAGAATGTACCACGCCATTTAAAGCGCGTCTTCAAGGTTATTGATACGAAATACCGGCTCAACGTACATGTACTTTTTTGTAACTGTACTTACCTAGAATGTTTTCGTTGTCTGGCGGCGAATACCTAAGAATCTTTCTGCTATTTGAATGGTCAGTTGCCCAGTTCAGACCTCGCTCACTGAAGCCAGGCTTTGGTGAATGATCAAGGTACAGAATATCCGAAGGCGATAGTACCATCTGGAGAGAAAACAGCACAGTCATTAAATTCCATATACTGTGGTGGACGTTTACTCTGTACAGGACTAAGATCAAAGCAAAAGTACCCTCCTGAGGATTACCTTATATCCATTATCCATTAATGCTTGTAATCGCCAGTGCTCTTTTTCATCGCCCCAGAAATAAGCCACTGGGTTTTCGTTATCTAAGAATGCTTTTCTTAACACGTACCATCCATCGTTACCTTCATCTGTAAACGCGTCACTCCAACCTGCAATATTTACGCCATGTTTGTGGGCTATCTTTGAGAGCTTTCTGACAAAGTGTTTCATCAAAAACTGTCGTACAAGTGCCCCGTTCTCTGACAAGTTCTGTGTCATATTTTGGCAAGCCGGGGAGTCTACCCACACTCCTAAAGGAACCTCGTCACCTCCAAAGTGAAACAAAGTCAGAGGTTGAATGTCTTCATGAAGACGAGCTAGAACGGACAATAAGTGGTCCAGAAATTTGTACGTGGAAGCTAAGCACGGGTTAATGGCATCGTTCAAAAATCCTTGGAACGAAATATAACGAGAAACATCTTCCAAATCACTTAGAAGAAAGCTTTGTGCACCGTCCTCTTTTATCAGTCCATCACGACGAGCTAACATACTTCTGATAGCGGCATGGCTGTGCCCAGGGAAGTCAAACTCTGGAATCACCAGAATGTGTCGTTGCTTTGCATGGCGTAGTATTTCTCTGTAATCTTCAGTAGAGTAGTACCCAGTCCCAGATGAACCGGTGTAGGGGCCTGAACCATGCTGGGACAAGATACAGATTTTTTCTTCCAGGTCATGGCACCTCCTTGCCCCAACCTAGGGACAATTAGAAAAGGAATTAGAGTGCTTTTCGATTAGGTGTTGCCAAACGAACCAAGTGTCAACATATTTCGGTCCCGAAAAGCGATTTGAGAAATTACATTCCGCTTATCTTGAAAAACTAGTCTGTTCTCCAGTTCAAATTAGCCATGTTCCTTGTTCCCTGAAACCTTTGGGAGATCATCAGAAGTAAAAAACTAAATGCGTCAATCGTAGCTCAAAGCCTGTGAATCCATAAAAAGTAACAAGTGGCCGACAATCCTGCGCGGTTGACGTTTATCTCGCCAAACCAAAGTGTTGTGGATGACTTTTCTCCAACGCCTTCAAGAAAGAGCAGTTCAAACTCTTAAAGCTGGGGAAAGATTTATTCCTAAACTTTTGCTTTCAAATGATGGACAGCTACATCTAAATTCGACGGTATCCCCAAGGAAGACCAAATACATGTAAGCTTACCGTTGTCAATTCTGCGAGTCCTGGAATTTCCAATCTCCATCCTTCGCTATCAGACAGGTGAAAATGAAACTTGTTCAGCTTGTACATCGCCATCGCGTCCAATATTTTTAAGATTTGATGTTTGGTTTTAAAGTTACGAGAAACATCAACCATCAAACCACGATAAGAAAAGCGAGGCCAGTCTTTAACTGATAGCTGAGGTACCTCGCCTTTGTCGTTTGTGAGTGAGAGAAGAGTCTGGATACCATTAAAAACTCCTGCAGGATCTTGACCGGTGATGGTTATTATTTCATTCGAGTTGTCTACTTGAAGATCATACGATTCAGTCCAGACGTTCCGAGCATGAAAAGCAGAGGTCAGGTTAAGCAAAATGGCCTTCGACGTGGGTCTGGTTAAGGAAGATTCTTTCAAGCCAAGCTTGTCTTAAGAGAAAAGGCAATCATCAGTACAACTTCTAAAACATGATATTCTCAGGGCAGTTGGAATCATTGACTACCAAGCGTTCTGGCATGACGTTACATCGACATTGCCGGTTTCACTAATTACAGAAACAGCAAACATTATTGTTCCAAAGTTGTCCTCCAAAAAGTGAATTTTAGGCAAATACTGTATGTTCTTTCAGTCATAGTAATGTACATGAAAATATTATCCATTCTGATTGGCTAAGAAAAAAAAACAGTTTTCAGGTAACACAGTGGAGAAAAGAGGTAATTCACTAGTGTAAAAGGAGGTAATGATCTATGATCAAAGAAATTCACACATATCAAATCAAATGCAAGCCCTGGCTGGCGCAATTTTTGTGTGATTGCTTGATAAGAATGCCTTGCATGAATTCCGATAACCTAATCTCGCAATTCTTTAATATATATTATCAATAAATAATCACATGATTTTTCTTGGGCAATTTGGAATAAATGAGCACTTGTTGCTTTTGTCAGTCTTTGAACAAATTTAATTTTGCACTCAAAATCATGTGATTACCCATGGAAAACATGGCGACTGATCACATGACTAAGAGCACTCATACTATCTCATACTGAGACTAGAAGATGAAATCCAATATGCCTGCACTATCCCGCTACCTGAATTGAAGAGGCTCAATGAAAATAACTCACACACATTATTATGTATATACCTGACAGAAACAAGCGTTCACTTTGCAAATGGTTGTCCGCATTTACGGTCCAATACTGATTGATAAGAATTTTACCATCACCAGCTTTCAATTGCTTTGGTTTAGGAATAACTGTGAGGAGTGCATGTCCAAAATCAGGAGTTATGGCATAAATGCCATTGGACGGCGGGTGGAGGTAACTGACGAAAGTGAGTTCCTCGCCTATGGTGCTAGCAATCGTTCTGGGTTGCAATCCCCCTGTGGCAACGTACCAATTTGGCGCAACTAGAAATCTTGAGGGGGTCCAGTAGGTCCCTACTCTGCATCTTACGGATTCTCCGGGTAAAATCATGAAATTTGTGGCCACAGGCGAAAATGTATAGAGATTCCCATTAACTCGGCTAACATGTAATAGTTTGTCTCTATGAAGGTCTTCTTCACTCCACACAAAACTGTCAGACTCACGAGTAAGATATAGCATCGTAGAAACGTAGATGGCCCATCCACTATTCTCGATGATGCTTGAGCCATTGTTGGTGAAAATCACTTCTGCCCTTTCA
>NC_090873.1:30356918-30371918 GCF_036669935.1 Montipora foliosa
ACCGGACACGAGACACCTCAATTAAAAGGTATACAGTAAAAAAAAAATTGGCCAATCAGAGATTATATATAAAAGCATTTATCCACCACCTCTGGACAAAGTTTATTTAATAGGTTTATTATGTCAATTTTATAGTACATTTGAAATCTCAGACACTTCCAAGTTGAAAATAGTTTATATATAGTGCTGTTGCCTAAAATGGCCTTGCATTACATTTTTAAATTGATGTTTAGTGAAATATTATAAATCTTATTCATTCATCACCCTTGTAATAAAATTCATTCTTGGAATGAAATGAATTCATGACTGGCTTTGATGTATCAAATACGCTTTTAGTGAAGCATTGAACTGTTTACTATTAAATGGCACAGAATAACTCAGCTATTGAATACCGATCCCACTGGGACCAAAAAGCAGTAGAAAAATGTTTGTATTTATATGGGCAAAGTTTAAAAACAAAACATCAATTTTATTATTCTTGTATAAATAATAATAATGAAGCAAAGCAGAATGCAAGAAGTGTTACAGTTTAACATGTGTGTGTCCATCTGTCTGCACAATCTTCATTTACACATTTTAATTAAGAAATCATTCCTATATGTCGAGGCTTTCAAAACTCAGTACATGCTTGCTTACATGCAAATTAATCGAGCATAATGGTTGTTTAGGGTAGCCCGCAGTTCTATCACTTTAAAACCATGGTTAATCACAAGGGTTTTTCTGCAAGGGTGTTTTGCTAATGAGGTTTCTGTGCTCAAAATATATCAGCCTGGAAAGAGAAAGATTTCCGTTTTCCTAATTGTAGAGATAATCAGGGTAATGGTAATTCCACCAGGACCAATAAGACTGCAGTATAAAGTCGCTGCCCGGAACTTCTCGGCTGCAGGAATTTGTTTTCATCACTTTTCCTCTGTACGATTTTTTTTCAGTCACCTTCCCTTGCATGATTTTTTTTTGCATTTTCCGCACCCTCTCCCCCCCCCCCCTCCATCACTTTTCTAATAGTCCGTCCCTAAATGGTGCTTTCTGTCCACAGACAGATTGACCCAGTTCGTAGTTCTTGCACTTGCGTCTTATGCAATTACGATTTTCTGAGGCTGGTTCGATCGAACCCCCTAAATTAAATCAGCTAATGTCAAAAACTTTTAAAAATATTAAAGAAACACAGTCGTTCTTAAAATTCATAAAAGTTCATAACCAACGTAAGCCTCTGCTGCTCAATAATGCTAAACGTTTTCTCCCTAGAAAACAAATAAATTTTTGGTTCACTGTGAATGTAGATCTTTCATATGTCTCTTTTTTCATGCTTCTACAAAACATCAATCAGTTCTCGAGCTAGACCACGAGCAGTCGTCCTTCTTTTCGAAGAGCCACGCACGACGGTTGAAATTATTTTAGGCAAATTGGTGGTAAAAGCGAGGCGTGTCTCGCAATCGCGCGCTCTACTATGTCAAAGAAAAATAAGAGACTACTTGCAGTCTATTCTCAAGCACGACAATGACTTTAAATTGTCGTTTGCGCAACTACGCTCAGCATTTCTCGAAAGGTAACTCTTTTGCTGAAAAGGGGCCAGAAATTTCAGAAGAACAGATGTTTAAATTCAAAGAATGAACTGACATACCATTGTTTTGAAATTATCCCTTTCCTTTCAAAATAGTAACACCTGCCACTCAGGCTAAAGACATGCACACCTTTCTTCGCTTCAAAAATGTGCAGCTGTTTTTAAAAAAATACCAGTCATTGCTCCCAGCTTCCAGGCCAGGACTCACTCTCAAAATTTGTTTTGATTATTTTTTTGTTACTTTACTTACTTGCTACTCTTCCAAATCAGCTTAGTTTTGTCAAACAAAATACCATCAGATTTATGGGTCGTGGCCAGTTATTGCCTTCTGCATTTTTATTCGCCAGACCGAACGCTAATAGAGAAAGCAACGTGGATGCTGAGCAACAAAATGTACACAGGGGCACCCAACGAATCTGTTCCTCACATTATCTGTTTCCAAGAGGAATCTTGCTGGCTGGCAAAATACAGGTGTTTCGATGAGCTGGCTGGGAAATTTTGTTATTGATAGAGGTTTTGCCTGGGAATTGCTGACTTTTTCTAGCATTTCAACCCGAGCTGGCTGTAGAAACTCTGAAGACTGAGGACGACTGAAAAAAAAAAAAAAAAAGAGCCCCTTCCCTCTCCCAGAGAGTAGTCAGAAACATACGACGGCTGGTCAGAGTGATTACGCTTGCGGAAAAAAACCTGTTTTGTCCCGGTTTTGTCGCTTTTGTTCGGTCGTTTTGGATCGAGGGATTTGAAAGCGCACGGAATTCCTGGCTGGGAAATAAATTTGATCAGCTGGCTGGGAAACCAACCAATTTTATCTAGCTGGCTGGAAAATTTCTTATGTGTCTTGCTGGGAAAAAGGAACAGATAATGTTTTCCCAGCAACACTGAAAAACACCTGAAAATGCTTTAATAACATTTATTTTCATTAACTGGGGTATAATAATACATTTTACAACAAATTGGTCGTTGGGTGCCCCTGTGTACAGTTACCATCGAGATCTGAAAGCGAGAGTGATGTCACCGATAGTGAGGATTGCACTCACAAAAGAATTCGTCATGAAAACGATATCTGTAAGCTTAGATTTCTCAGTACGTGGTGCACAGTACGTCAACTGAACCAACAGAAATTTCTAAGTATGCATCAATTTTTGTAAATTTTGAATTTTTTCTTTATTAGAGGACGAGATCGAAACAAGGAGAGGTATTGGAACAGACAAAGACGGTGGTCAAAGCCAGACAAACCAAGGAAGCCACAAACACCTTATATCACAGTGTTTTAACACTGTGATAAAAATAAAAATAAACAGTCGCGTGACACTTTGTACTGTGTATACAACAAAACTTCGCCCAAACGGTCTTGTATAAGGAAGGAACCAACTGTCAATATTGCGGTTGCTCTTTCCTCTCGTCATTTAAGCTGCCTTAACTTCAAGACAGTTACCAGGTTTTGACTTCAAGCTGCGGACCCTCATATATGTAGATAGAAGTTTCCTTTCTTTTTCCTTTCTTCCGGCTTAACTGTAGATTACCCAGCCATGTGCACTCTAAAACACTTGAAAAAATTGCGGCTACGTGGCTATGTTACTACTTTGTTATGGGCAAACCTGCAAACTGTGGCTACACGGCTACGTGGCTATATGGCTAACTTCAAACAATGGCAAAAAATCTCATGTTATACCACGTTTTTAAAGCGTCAAAAACGATGAGGCACGTAGCCAAATAGCAAAGAGGGGCGCTTAACCGCGGAACCTTATAGCCAGGTAGTCAAGGAGTCGCCGCGTACAGTACGTGGCCACAGTTTATGGATTTGCTCCTTAACAGCGTACTCGCTCAGTCGCTCACTCATTTATCCACTTATAATTAGTAGCTAAGTAACTGGAACGAGGAAGCGTTGCTTCGACTTGCTGGGTATTCTGCACTTCACCAAACCCTTTGAAAGTGTGCAACTATTTCGCCATTTCTTACCCATAGATTTCATTTCCGGCCGCATTCATCAGACCTGTGTCCATCTGTCCCACCACATCTGTAGCAGTTGAACGTTTTCGCTGGTAATCCGTGAGAAGCGTGCATATGGTCTATTTGAATTGGGCTATTTTTGGTGCCTTGTAATGGCAATCGGGCTTCTTGTACTCTGCACTCCGGGCGATTTTCGTCGTTTTGAGGTCATGTAAGGTCTTCTTGATGAAGCAGTTTCTGCTCAGTCAAAGTTTGGGAGAGCATTCTTCAACGATTTGGTATCTTATCGTGTCCTCCTTTAGAGTGCCAAAGTCGCTGGATTTTGCCAGTTCTTTGGGGCTCGTTAGACGCGCGTCGATCGACGCATCAATGCTGACTGCAGTGGATACAGGCAGTGATTATTACATTTCTCGTAGAGCTGGTACTGGCTATTCGATATGTCATGCCTTTCCTTGGCTTCTGCCGGGGTTGCAGTTACGAGTTCACCCTCCGATCCTCACCATTGTCTAACGCCGTTATTATATCAAGAGGACAACGACTCTTCCATTACCAAAGTGTATCGCTACTTCAAATGTAGAAAACAAGGCACAACGCAAGGCAAGGCAACTTGATGCAACAGCAGCATTCTACAAGGTCTACTACTACTTCTACTCCATCGAAAATTATTGACTTGTAGAGAGTCTTTGGGCAAATATGTATCATTGCATAGCTGTAATACATACGTAATGATGTCTGTACAGGAATGGTAGCCACAGAGGTCATTGTGCTACATTGAAGCTGTGTGATGCAGAAAGAACTCCTGGGTCTCCTATACGTTTCTGCAATGGTTGGTACCATTTGTTTTGACGATTCTCTTTTTTTCCTTCCTGAAATGTGCATCTTTTGGCGGAGTTTGTGTATGTTGGTGTTTGCATTGCCCAACATCATTATTAGCAGATAAGTAGCGAGGAGGTAACAGCTTAGAGTAACAGAAATGAGGTAGGAAACGTAATAAACAGCCTAGTTATGCAAATTACTACATGCAGATATCTGCTTACCGTAACCCAAAATAACATCAGGAACATATCTTTGTATCGATCCATAAACTTGCATGTAAACAATAGAGAAATCAAACATGGACAGAACTTTTAAATAATATTTCATTTTAAGTCAATATTTGTCATCTTAGAAAGGCCCTCAAAAGAGCTTTGAAGACATGCTAAAATATGAAAGATATTGCGTCTACCAACCCAGGTTAAAATTAATTATCTTTTATTGCAATAAATAGCATTTTCCTTCTTAGACAATGTTTTTCCATTTCATAAGAAATCATTTTAAGCGACACAAGTTACTGTTTAAAAAAATAGAAAAACAACTGTCATTTAAAACTCCGCATATATCAGTTAAACAAATCCCAACATGTAAAGATCTAAAGAAAAGTACAGTATTTCACCATTAAGCTTCTTCCTTGTACGAGCGAATAATCTTTCCATCAAGGTTGGTAGTGTTGGTTTTTAGAACTAGACACTATCACTAGTTCCAAATCACTTTGTATCTTCAATTCTGTCATTTGGAACAGCCAGAGGAGATAGTGAACAACACGTTTCTCTTGAAACTAGATCTGTGAAATTCTGACAACAGAATAAGGGCACGTTCGATTTACCCTATTCCGGAATAAGAATATGTGGAGGGATGATTAAGACGGTATGTTTGGCGCGTTTCAAAGCAGCAAGAATAATAAAAATATGTTTAAATATCATTTTAGCAGAAATTTGACAATTTTAATGTGAATCTCCTTAAAAACGAAGGATTTCTAACTTATATTCCATGTATTCCTATTCCGGAATACGGTCAATCGAACGCACTAAAGTGGTACTACGGCCAAAAAAACAATTCTTTTTTTTCTTTGGATTTCAAAACTATGTTAACTAAACACTAACTGAACCAAGTTTTAAGTTCTGATTTTAAAAAGACACCTGTTTATTTTAACTGAAATTTTCTTATTTATTGGTCCGCCATTACTAACTTTAAAATCTTGAGAGAGCTGGGTCGAGGAGAAAATGACGTCAAAGAATCACTAGTTTAAGAATGCAATGCGTGTGTACGCCGCTGAATTAATATGCAGCACGGGAGTTTCGGGCTTTCAGACTTTTAAACCTGTGTTTTTGCATATATAATAAATTGCGTTTACACGCTGAGATTTTAAGCTAGTGAGTAAATGACGTCAATTTCTCTAGATCCAACCCTCTGAGGTCCAATCGGTTAGTTTTGAACGTGAGTAATGGCGGACCGTGAAATCCAAAACTTACACTCAAAATAAACAGCCTTGGGATAAAACTCAAAGCTCCAAATTTTGCCAGTTAGTTGTTCAGCGAACACGCTTTCAAAATCTGCACCATTAAATGAGGTAAACAAAAAGCACTGTAATAGCTTCTGACTAAAAGCAATACGAATCTTAAAAATTTAGCATTAAATATTTTGAATTAATAACATAAAAGTTGTTTCTTAAAGCAGACCTGATCAATGCTGTAAGGGATATAACCTATTACCCCTATTGTGAATTTTTTTTTCCTAAATGATGCAAATAACCTCTCAGTTGCATTTTGCTAATTCAAACACTTTCTCAATCAATACTTGATGTGCTACATGCTTTTACAACTGACTCTATAGAGTTTGAATTTACTTCACGTGTTTGTTTCTTAATTAAATTCAAACTTCAACAGTACTCAACCTTCTCCTAACTATTCTTTATGTAATGGAAGTGCTTTGTGAAAAATACGTGTCTTTCTTTACACTGATTGAAAAAAGAACCTGTAAATGTAGAAAAATGTTATTTTCCATAAGCCATTAGAATAGCAGAATAAAGTCAGTACAGGTTCTTTAAAGTAAAACTGTGTACGACCTGTATTTTATACTTCAAAACTCCCTACTTCCCTATATAGCCAAAGAAAATAAAATACATATGTCATTTTTGCTGTTCTAACATGTTGAAGCCCAAAAGTATAAATGCCACATACATATTTAAAGATGGTTTAAATATGTAGCTGAAGCTATGCTGCAGCAGAACTTTGACAGGCAGTGGGATATCTAGTGGTATACTAATCAGTGGAGACCCAACACTTGGAAAATTAATTAAAACGCCTTGGGGTAGCATGTGATCATATCGGTTGCTTTTCTCCCCAGGAACCATTTCATACTTTGTTTCTCTCAGTACCAATCAGACTCTTGTCTTACCAGAACGTACTGATCATCTGGGGCCACAGCAGGAAGAAACTCGCACCTACAACCGAAGCACTTCCTGACATTTCCGACTTGGTATGGCTGATTAGCTAGTGACATGGCTGGCTTGGGACCCCTTGAGGCTGCCATAGGTACATTGGCGAGGGGGTAGCTGACTTGGATCCCCATGAAGCTGTCATAGATACATTTGGCGAGGGGGTGGCTGACTTGGATCGCCATGAAACCATCATAGGTACATTAGGTGGGGGTGTGATTGACTTGATCCCCATGAACCTGTCAAATGTACATTCGGTATGGAAGTGGCTGTTTTGGATCCCCAAGAGGTGGTCATAGTGGAGTCGACTGTACCTGGCATGACTAGAAATGATGAAGCCGAAACATTTGAAGGCAAAGTACAGTCCTGCAATCCTCCATTGCAGTGTACAGGATTTGCAGACCCTGCTAAACTAACTGATGCGGGATCATCATTGAGGAGATCTGCCAGAAATGAAAATGCACCGTCAAAAGAATCACTTCCATGCTGAAAGCATCTTGAAGCATCACATTCAGACTGTGCCAATGGAACTTATGCGTCAGACTGGACAAGTGTGCCACCAGTCAAAGCATCATTCGGAGAATCTGCGGGTGTTTGGTTGTTTACACCACAAGAGTTTAGAAGCTGGAAATTGAATATTGTGCATGTCATGTTGTTGCAAGCTTAATGCTTGGCATTGGTCCCTTGAAGCACGTACGGGGATTGCTCTTCTTTCTTCCAACGTTGGGGTCCTGCTTGCCTGCCATATTACTCGACGTGTTATTCAGACTAGTACTTCATATTCTGCCAACTGTACAGCTTCTTTTAACTCGTACGCTCTGGTGTTGTCTCGAAGTAGTGATGTCCATCCACTGCCAGGCCCGACTAAGGTAATAAACTCCTCAAAAATCGGAATGCCAAAGAAACTAAAGTCCAATATGAAGGTTGCTCATCTCAACGTCAGATCTCTTAAATCGAGGGAGCATTTCAACTTGTTGAAGATACCATTATTCAAAATGGATTTGATATCTTTACCATTTCTGAAACATGGCTGGATACATCGGTCACCGACCAAAGTATTGAGATCTCTGGCTATCAAGTCTTCAGGCAAGACCGTGGGCTTCCCAAATCAGGTGGGGGGTTGTGCACTTATGTTAAAGCCAGCTTAAAAGCGTCTGTGAAATGAATTATCTTCTGTGTCTACCGATGGTTTCCAACAACTTTGGCTGAAAGTACGATGTAGAGCTCATAAATCTCTTTTGGTTTGTAATGTTTACCGTCCGCCAAATGTATTAGCTATAACCAGCTTTGACTACCTAGCTAGAAGTTTTGTGGATTCTATGTTAATGAACTACGCTATTGTCATACTTGGCGACCTCAACTGCAATCTTCTGCACTCCTGCCCTGAGGCAAACCAACTTCTAGATTTTATTACTACCTTTAATTTGACACAGCTGGTTACAAAACCAACAAGAATTACGGATGCATACTCGTCTCTCATTGATGTGATCATGATTTCAGACAATTCCATCGTCAGTTCTAGCGACGTACTTACCTGTTCTATCAGTGATCATAATCTGGTTTATGTAATATTAACACTAAGGACACCCAGAGTCCAGCCTTCTTATGTTACTACAAGGAGCTTCACTAATTATATGATGCGGAAACGTTTTGTAATGACTTAGCACTAGTTCCATTCCATATCATGTCTGTCTTTGATGATTTTGAAGACCAAGTGGATACGTTTAATATCCTGTTTGCCGACATTTTGGAAGCTCATGCACCAATAAGAAAGATTAAAATCAGGTCAAAACCAAACCCTTATGTCACTCCTGAAATCCGTCAGCTAATGAAAAGTCGTGATAAGTGGCACAAAAAAGCCATTAAAACCAACGACCGTCTCTGTTGGAGTGCATTCAAATTTTTTAGACAGGAAGTTAAAAGAGAACTTCGGCTTGCTGAAAAAGCTCATGTTCAGTCCGAACTTAGTGACAGCTAAGGAAATACAAACGCGATTTGGAAAATCATCAATCGCTGCTTGCCCAGGAAAAGTAAGATCTTACCAAACATCAATGACAATCCAACCAATCTTGCTGATAAATTTAATGAATATTTCACTAGCGTAGGACGTTTAACGGCACAGAAAGCCTACGACCTTGCTACGAAATATGATTTTAACTCTGCCACAATAATACCACCACCAGCAACACGGAAACATGATGAATGCCCTGATGATTTTCAGTTTCATGCTGTTACAGAACAGGAGGTTGGAAAGGTTATCAAGGGCTCGTCTTTAAACAAAGCACCCGGCCATGATACAATTACTGCCCGTGTCCTTAAGGACAGTTTGCCGGCCATATTATCAGTTATTACAAGCATTATGAATAATTCATTTAGTACCTCAACATTTCCGAAGGCATGGAAAATGGCCGAGGTTGTTCCTGTATTAAAGTCAGGCTGTTTCGAAGATCCATGTAACAACCGACCTATTTCATTATTGCCTATACTATCCAAGGTGTCTGAGAAGCTAGCTCACCGTCAGTTTGTTGACTACATAACCACCAATAAGAAGTTGTCTGAGCACCAGAGTGGCAATCGTAAATTTCATTCTGCAGAAACTGCTCTTTTACATGTAACAGATGATTTTCTTATGTCCATCGATAAGAGTGAAGTCTCTGCTGTTGTTCTGTTAGATATGTCTAAGGCATTTGACAGTATCCGACACGATATTCTCCTTCAGAAACTACAACAAATAGGTATTACGTCATCTAGCCTGGAGTGGTTTCACAGTTACCTGTCTGGTCGTAGCCAAAGAGTACGGATTGTGGATGCTGTTTCAGCCTCTCTTCCTCTAAAATATGTAGTTCCACAAGGTTCTATATATTGGGACCTGTACTATTTACCATCTATGTAAACGATCTTCTGGCTGTTCCAGGCCATTGTAAGTCTGTATGTTACATTGATGACAGTAAACTCAACCGACATAAGCTATGCATTCTGCTGTTTGAATGAAGACCTAAGAGAAATTTGTAGATGGTGCTGCCAAAATTCCTTACTGATTAATACCGAGAAAACCAAAGTTTTACGCGTGGGAGTACCACAATTACTGCGTAAATTGCCTCCAGTTTCAATCTCACTTTTACGGAAGGAAATAACACCAGTTTCTGTGGCTAAGGACCTCGGTGTCCTCATCGACCAGTCCTTAACTTACAACGATCACGTTGCTAAAACTACCTCTTGTCTATTTAAATTAAAACAGATTAGTAAAATTAAACACCTTCTGGACAGAAAGTCTCTTTTATTAGTGATGAACGCTTTTGTTTTTAGTAAACTCTTCTATTGCTCAACTGTATGGGTTAACACATCTCAAAGTAATGTAAAGAAACTCCAATTAGTACAGAATTTTGCTGCGCGTATCGTGTTAGGTCTCAGGAAATATGACCACATCTCAGAAGGCATAAGATCTCTCAACTGGCTCACTGTTAAGGACAGACTCCTTCTCAACGATGCTGTAATGGTATACAAATGTCAATAATTTAGTCCCAAAATATGTGGCTAATATATTTGTACCTCGCTCTCATATTCATACTAGGGCTACGCGATCATGCAATCGTTTACACATCCCTTTATGTCACCTGTCATATGGACAACGTTCGTTTACATATCGGGGATGTAAACTTTGGAACAGTAATTGTAATGATTTGAAAGCTGCGGGCAGTGTAAACTGCTTCAGGCGCCGCTTAGCGCAGAAGCTTTTAAGTGAAGGACATTTGTGATCAGTTAATTTGTAAGTTATATTCAGAGGTCTTTTGTAATTGATCGTAGCCTTTAAATGTAACGTTTATTTATTATTCCTTTTTCTCTTTTCAATTTATATATATTTTTAGACATTGTAGTTATACATTGTAACCGAAAAGCCCAATTTGGGAGTTACAATAAACGTATTTATGTATGTATGTATGTATGTATGTATGTATGTATGTATGTATGTATGTATGTATGTATGTATGTATGTATGTATGTATCAAGATATTTTGTTAAAAGACCTTGTTTCTCGGATACGGCTACAGCATGAGAATAAATGCCAAGAGATTTGAAGCCTCGAAAAGAACATTTGATCTCAGTGTTGACGATGCCATTTCATTAAACGGTGTGAAAGTTTTCACAACCACTTTCACTGACCACTAGAAATGTATTCTCAGCTGTTTGCTTGCTTGGGAAAAAGGAGCAGATTGGATTGCTCCTGGGGAGGTAACAATCTTGACAGCCTTCTTCCATAGATTGCTCAAAACGACATCATCAAGAGGGCTTTGCAGAATTGCCTAGGAAACAAACAAGAGTCCAGAAGAGGTGAAATTAACGACAGCGCTTCTCTCCCCCCAGCATGACTTCAGCCATGCATGGTCATCGCTCTAAGCTTTCTGACATTTGTATCTCTCTGCTTCACTGTCATTTTGAACCACTGATCTGTAGTGACAGCTTAGTGAGTATACGTCATTGTGTACTCTCCTCGTCCTGTTATGGCCTTCACGAACTCGTCGTCATAATCCGCTCTGAGCTGTTTCATATCTTGCACGAATTTTGGGAGAGGCACTTCCTTGTAGTTCTCTTTGTGTTGCATGACGTGATTAGTACTCTCTGAGCTGTGCGGGTAGAATCTCTTAGGAAGGTAGCCTACTGTGGCAGATATTCTTACGTTGGCAAGCATCCCCTGTTTGATCATTGATGTTGTTGTGTCAAACCAACGGAAAAAGGTAGGACACTTCTTCTCCCAATCCTGTCGCACAGATTCATACAGGGAGTCAAACATTTCGGGCGAGTCAGTATCGACCATTCCTTCGTTGTATATCCCGTCTCCAGTGTGGTAGCCAATAATCTGGTCTGTGATTTTACTCTTGTTAGACTCGTCAAGGCTTTTCAGATGTTCTTTAACATTGTTCCTGAAATGGCTCATACATCGCAGCTTTAAAAACTGCGATGAAAGAATTCAATCTAATGGAGGGACAACAGAGAGGCGCCAGAGTTGGCTGTAGCGAAACGACAGACAATCTATTGATAGACAGAATGGTAACTCTTAGCCGGTCGAATCTTCTGTGGGGGGTAAAACGTCAATTGCCATAGTATCAATGGCTTCACACAGTGATTCCACTTAAGTTATCAACACTTGTTTGGTTTCCTCTTGTTGGTTGGAGGTCTTGAAGGCCGAGTGGGTTTTCGAGTAGATGCAGATTGATGAAGAGCCTCAGACATGATGCTATCTTATGAAACTCAACGAGTAAGAGCTGCACGTTTTAGAATTAAATGTCTACTTTCCTTCAAGACACGGTGGACCGATCAAGTCATTGGGAACCAATCACCGAATAGTATTTTTGTGTTTTGATTGGTTGTCGATGATGCAAATGAGCTGTATCTTGTTATTTCCACAACAGGTTTTAGCGTGCTCAGACACGTTCTGATAGCCGTCTTGATTTGATTTTGTAGTTAAATGACGTAAGTGGCTTCTCATTGGCCGGTCATGATATCACCTCTACCTCATTGGCTCCGGGGCCATCCATTGTTCTTTTATATAAATTTACGATACACGGCAACGAGATGGTTGAGTGGACACCACCACAGAGGACAACAGAAGGACTCTCCAATTTTCTCAATTAAGATTAGTCTGCGTTCTGCAGTCTGCAGAGGAAGAGGTAGGCTTGTTTGATATATTGATAGCTTGGATGCGATTTACTGTTCTGTTCTAGCGAAGGGTTACATTTATTTATGACCGAAGTCTTCAAAAGCACCTCAAATTCTTTGCGTACTTGTTCTGACATCTTATGAAGTGAACAAATTTGAACTTGAGTAACGTCGAGCACGTCAGCACTCACGATAGATTTTCAATCTTCTCTCCAAACAACCACACCGTTCATGCCAATTAAATGCCGAGAATGTTGGTAGACACTTTCCTTAGATTATTGATGAAATAATCAAAACAAAGTGAAGTTATATTTTAAATGACTTCCTCGAAGCCGTCGTCGTTGTACTCGCGTAAGTTCCATCTTCAGCATCAGCGGTAGACTTAGATAACAATCTTTCAATCGATGAGACCACATATAAAAGACAACCGACAGTATTCAAATAACTACCGACGGCATTCAAGAATCCAAGTGCTAAAAACGCGTGTAAATAAAAATGTCGGCAATTTTGGTCAAAGAAAAATGTAGAAAATACTTAAGATAAAGAACGTTTTTTTTTTTCAAAACCATGCAATACTACCCACTACCTTACGCTTCTTACAATTCTTTACAATACTTAACTTACAGTGCATTTTGTCAACTTCTGGCGACACTTTACATGACCAACCTACACAATTCAACTTATAATTACTACTTATAAAGTGATACATTGCTGAAATTACTAATTGTAGCTGTAGAAGTGCCCTCGGAGCATACAACCAAGATGTTGCTAAGCAAACTCGAATAGATCGTTTATTGGAGACTACAGCTTGCTACCTTCATTTACGCAAAAAAGGCAAAAAGGCTCCCATTTTTTGGAAGATTGTAGATCTTTCTTCTCCATTTGGCAGTTAAACGTTAGTAATCGAATAATGCAAACCTAAGAAGGACAAAGGTTTTTTTGCGAACTTAAGTGATAAACAAAACGAAAAAAACTGGTACAAGCATATTATCGACTCGACATTAATAATCTACCCAATTCAAATCTCGCGGGATTAAGATTCTTTGTGTACGGAATGTATCTTTCATATTTAAATGATATGGAAATACTTGGAACAAAACGTTTTATTCTTAAGGGGTTTGAATTGGGTACGAGATTGAGTTGCCGATTAGTGGGAGCTTACGAAACGACGACGCCGACGGCAACGACGACGATAGAAAACAATAGGTTTAGTGAGCAAAAACAATGGCTCTGCACGCTCTGCACGTGAGTTTTACGTTTTAGTTCATTTCTTTGCCGTCATCTCCTAAATGACGACGTGAAATGACCAAATTCGAGGTTCTGTGGAGGACGTTAGCACATGAAGATGAATTTTCAGTTCTCTCTCTACGCTTCCAACCCACTCATACCAGTTTAAATCCTCGACGGTTTCTATTAATTTTGCAATCGAAACGACATGAAATAGCTTCGTAGTGATATGAATAAGGCGATCTTGTATTTTTAAATGAAGTCTTTGAAGCCGTCGTCGTCCTCGTTTCGTAAGCTCCCTTAGGTCTATTGAACCGTGCAGATCGCAAACCGTGCAGTCTGAATTTGGATTCTCTCACCGGGATTTCAAATCCAGCGAATCCAAAGAATTCATCGAATAAAAAATCGGGATTTGGATTTACCGAAATGAACGCCAATCCTCTTTAAGATCGAAAATCACTTCTTGGACACACCTTTGATGGTGATATGACCCGAGAGAGATCACAAATCCGTTTTCCCAACAAAACTCACCCTTAGTACTGTACATGTACAATAAGACAATTAATTCATGGTTGGTTCATTTACAAGACTTTCATTCACTCGTTGTGAAGATTTTACCCTGTTCCAGGCTTTCTTTGGTGGTGACGGGCGAAAAAAAAAAAAAGTCTGCATTAAGCGGCCGACAGTGAGAAAAACCCCAATAGGATTTTATTTGTTGGTAACGTAGTGTTTATGCGTCTTCCTGGGAAAAGCATGTGGTCGACCAGAATTTGCTTAAAGAAGCTTCCCTATCGTTCGTATCAAATCTTTGTTGATGGCACTACTTACATACGAGCTCGCTGTGATATTCTTGTCACAAAAACAGACCAACCAGAGTTCCCCATTATTAAAGTAACTCCGCAACTTGGCAACGTGACAGCTGAGGGCGATTTGCTCCAACCCAGATACCACAGCCAAGTCAAGGTTAACATTCTGTACCCTCTACATCTTCATGTGTATCTTTCCAAAGGAGTTTGAAAAATGTTGCAATCCTGCTTGGCGTCAACAGTTGTGATTTCGCTTCTTTTCACAGGACCAAACTGATTCAAGATACATTGAACATTGCCCATGTCTTCAGGGAGGCGCTGTGCCAGTGTCCTCCTCTATCTCGTGGAGATAGATGAAGATGTTGAAATTTAACAATAGTTTGTGCCCTCAACTGCACCTCCTTCTGGAAACCACTCGAGACAAAAATCAAAGTCGCAAGGTCTTCTGAATTTTTATCTAAAGGAGGTTAGAGATGACCAAGTAATAAATCGTGTTTCACGTTTCCAGCTCCGTGACGTCTCTTGTTTCGAAAATACAGCATTTTGAA
>NC_090873.1:30379418-30391918 GCF_036669935.1 Montipora foliosa
AACAGTAACGCAACACCATCCGACTACTTGTCCATCAAAACAATGCAATCGTAAGATTTATAGTACACTGCTGCTTTTTGAGGGCAAGTTGATGGCGAGTAGTCCGAAGTGCGGGTCCACATTCGACAAATTACTTTCTAGTGACCTCATTGAGGCTGCCGACAAAATGAAAGTGTCTTCGCTAAACCTTTTACAATACCTTAAACGCCCGGAAACTGAAACTATCTGCGGCAGAAGGTCATTCCACCTTTTCTTACATAGTCAAAATTAATGCTAAACGCGCCCTGACTTACTGTCATCTACAAATCGAAATCAATGAGCCATATATTATTCCACCTGGTAAAGCGGTTTGGAAAATCGCACAACCTTCATTTTTGTTGCAGCCTTTTCCTTCCAACTACCTACAAAGTACCGCGTAAAACAGACAATATCATAGACGATGGCTCTGGGGGCTCTTACGGAAGGAAGGAAAGTCAATGTTGCCACCAGTTTTCTGAGGAAGCTGTGCTTTCAAATGTAGACAAATGACTGGAATTGTCATATGGAGAACTCGAACTTGTTGTGCTGGCAAATATTCAAGGGCAAGATTTCAGAATGCCCGGCCCACAAATTATCTAACTCGAAAAACTGCTCCCGCAGTGCCGCATTCGAGTTGCAATGCTGATTTCGGAGTCCCGCACTCGCCAAAACAAATAACAACTCGTTGCTTAATCGAGCACATCGATGCCTAGTTTGTTACAACGACAACAACAACAAAACAAAATACATGTCTTGTACCCTTTCTTTAATTTTGTGAATCATATGATCGCAAACAGTTTTTCAAACACCCACGTTATTCTACTAGCTCCCTACAAATAGATATACCCGAGCCGAAACAAGCGCGCTACTCATGAATACAGTATACCTCGTCCTTTAATCCACGAGCAGAAATAAGCCCGCTACGCATGAATATATCTCGTGAGTTAGCTTTCATTAATATGAATTTACCTCGTGAGTTAGCTTTCATTTTGCGGTTCGGTTAATGAGCTGTCCTACATAATTACGCTTTTAGCGACAGTGTCAATTCTCAGGACTCGTGTGCGACTTTTTTGAAAACATCGTATCCACAAAAAAGAGAACATGAAATAATATTTTATCGCCATTTGTTTACTGATTTAGCCTAAGCGCTCGTTTCAGTGATTAGGCCACAGAACTCTCGTAAAATTTTAGCTTTCATTTTGCGACTCGGACAACTACACTTTTCGCGAGTTCGTGTGAAGCACTCGCTTACTGATTAAGCCTAAAGTAAGCGCTCGTTTCAGTGATCAGGCCTAAGATCTCTCGTAACATTTTAGCTTTCATTTTGCGGCTCGGTTAAGTACACTTTTCGCGAGATCGTGTGAAGAAGAATGCACTAGTTTACTGATTAGGCATAAGCATTTTCGTCAAATTTTAGCTTCCATTTTGCTGCTAGGGTCAACTACACTTTTTACGAGATCATGTGAAGAAGAAAGCATTCCTTTATTGCTCGTTTCAGTGATTAGGCCTAAGAACTCTCGTAAAACTATGGCTTTCATTTTGCGGTTCGGTTAATAAGCTGTGCTTCATAATTACGCTTTTAGCCACAGTGTCAATCTCAGTTCATTGTTCATCGACTACGGCACTGCTGTAGCAGTCGTTCAACTAACTTAGACTTCAAGCACTAGACTTCATTATTCCTCGACAACGGCACTGCGGCACTAGGTCTTCAATGTTCTGCGATTTTTGCGATTTTTCGCAATTTTCGTAAGTTTCGCAAAAATCGTTAAAATCGCAAAAATCGCAGCAGGTTTGGGGGACTTGTCTTCTCTAGCTTTTGAGAGGTTTGTGATTTTTCGCAATTTTCGCAAAAATCGTTAAAATCGCAAAAATCCGACACTTTTCGGTGTTCTGCGATTTTTTGCTAAAATCGCAATTTTCGCATTTGCGTGCAAACCTGGACATATCTCTGAGCTCTTGGTGATGAATAATGGTTACAGAAGACTGATTTGTTTCGTTTTGTTTGTTTGTGTTTATTTTTATTTTTTCTCTTTTTTGGAATCGAGGAAGTAATTAAAAGGGAAATGTTAATAAAAAGTAAGCACTTGTAAGGTGAAAAAGCTATCCTGATAAATTTAATTCTTAGGTAAAATTGAATACATTAACGCTTTTGACAGTTGGAGTGTAAACATGAAAAAAGGGAAGTTGCAGAACCCGTTTCCCACACACGAGAGCCGAACAAACACATGTAAATTCGCTGTAAACACAAAGATGAATAAATTACGTTTTTCATTGTGGTTATCTGCAAGCCGGCACAGCTGTTCCTGTGGCCTTCATCGATGTCAGATTGTCTTGTCATTCATTATTTTGTCTGAAGACACAATTTGCAAACACCTTGACTTGAAGTTACTTATCTTGTTTTTAAGAATTGAAACCGGTTAAGATGCGTGAAAGTTATTTATTACAGAGAGCATATTTCAAAATGAATTGATGAAAAGAATTATTTACAGATCGCAAAATTCGAGGTTGAAAATCAATGTACAAGCCTCAATTCTTGTTTGGCCGAAAATTAAAATAAGAACGGGGCAAAACAAATATTAATGATTCGGTGCGATACTATGTAGGACATTTAACGGAGAAAGGTGTTCATTTAAACTCGCGAAACCACAATGATTATGCTGTCTCATTACGACCTGCTGCACCTCCTGATTTGTGACATTAACACGTACGACCACTAGTCCAGATTCGGGCGTTGAAGGGCGGAGAAGTGCTGTTAAATTATAAAGAAAATTGTGACTCTCGTTCTTGTGTTTTCATCAGGGGTGATTGTGACCATTCCTCGGAAGTTTGAGGTTTAAAGGAAGGAGGGTAGGGATACTGTGCCTGGATTCCAAACTAAGGCGTTGATGAACCTTTCCTAATGTTAAGTCCGCTTTTTTTGCCAAAGGTTAGGATCAAGTCCCGGGGTAACAAGAAACTGATTATTAATACTTATTCTATAATGTGCAATGATTATGAAAACGTATTCATGGAATAAGCCAAACGCCAATTTGCTACTGGTTGAAAGGGCACTAAAAGGAAAGCAGTTTTCTTTAAAAAATGTCGGAAAATGTTTGATGAACCAACCACACTGGCAATTGTGTTGGATAATTGAAAGACAATCACCAACGACCGTCGGTGTCTTGAAGTTGTCTTCATTATTCTTCAAAGCAGAAAAACATCCAACCATGTGTGGTTGTCAACCTGGTTGCAGCTTGCGCCTATCATCCTGATAACTGGATACTTCCAAGGATCCTAGAAATGGACCTGTTTCGATCTAGAGCCGCGAACCTCCTTGAATGATTAAATGTCAAATGCTATAAATATTTGCTTCCCCAATTCATTGGGATTGGAAAGGGAAGAATGAATAATGAATAACGGCTTAATTAAAAAAAAAAAGAAACAGTAAGGAACATTTGCCCTTCCAACATTCGGATAAAAAATTTTGTAGTTTCCGTAAAGAACAACGAATACGGAAAAATGAATAACAAACAAAATTTCAATAACGAGTAATGATAACTCGGGAAATAATCGAAGGAATAATAAATGACTGAGATCCATTTATCCTCTTCCTTCCCCTAATATAATTTGCATTTATGCGTATTTATTCCAGCCATGCAGGTGGCATTTGTCAATCAATAAATTGAATCAAGCTATTTGCTTCTTTTACAAAGTTTAAAACAATTGACTTAGTCAACGAAATGAAAAAGCCCGGGGGCAGGCAAAAATCAAGTGTGGGAATCAGAATTCATTTTTCATAAACAGAGATCCATTTGCCACAGGACTGGTGCAAACCTTAGACAGTCCTTAGCAACTCCTCTGTCCGTTCTTTTTCCGACGGAATTTACGAAGATTTCGAAGAGAAATTGCATGGTCACAAGAATATTATACGTGTAATACAATGAAAGGCTCCAGTTTTGCCATCTCGTGCATATGGTTCGCAATATGCTTTTTGATCGCCGCTTTCTTCCCTTTTGCGGATTTGGCCATAAACAGAGGTCCGACAGAACGATCTGCCCAATTTCAAGCTTTTGAAGGTAAATTAACAACATAGATGGTAGTTTTAAGTTTAAGCTCAGGTTATCCGGTCAGATTCATCGGAATAAGTAGTAGACAAATGGATACGTAATAGGAGACGACAATAGGGCCACAATCCCAGTTGCATTTCGTCCCCTGAGGAAACGCTTTTCAATTCATTTGAATTTTTTTTATTTGGTGGCCTTCATTCAGTAATCGATATCGGTGTCCTCTCTGATGATATTTAAGGACGTTCCCGCTCAAAATGTTGCCACTTATAGATTTTTTTAAATCTTGCCCCGCAGAAAGGTAATGATCTCCTTTTGTCAAAAAGGCAAAAAAAAAAAAAAAAAAAAAAAAATGGATAAATAAAAAAAAAATTGGGGTTTCACCGTGCTCGTTTTCTAGATAAGGTGCATTTTTAGTGTTCGTGAAAACATGTTAATGTGATAGGGCAAATAGCTCGAATAGCTCGTTTCTATAAAATAAAAAAAAGGTTGGAGAGTTGTTGGATATGTGTTGCCCCAGGCACTTATTCCATAAATCAGAAAAGGATAAATTAAAGCATAGTAGAGGTTACACAATACATTAATATCAACACAGTGCCAAACCTTGGATGATATTCCAACACTTCTCTTTATTTTGGTTAAGATAAATTGAATCTGATATTTCCATGACAATGGAACAAGATATTTTATACACTTTTCCTGATTTAGTGAAAGACATGGATAGGTCGAAAATAATTAGGTTTCCTGCAAATTTCACACCAGAAAACACTTAAAGTTTCTTGACAGCAATAATATTGTTAGCAACTTTTCTACAGCGAAAAAAGCATGTTTTCCGTCATTTCTTTTTGTCGATCGCTAGAATTTCTCTCAAACAAGCTTAACCGCTTATTGTTTCTTGTTATTGGGTTGGTATGCCAATCCTAGTCGGAAAATGGGAGATATTTCTCCGTATTTTTATTTTTACTGTGTTGCCATAGGCAATCAACTTAAAAAATGCGTTTGTTTGTTTTGTTTTGTTTTTGCTTTTTGTTTTTTTTACATGTCATGAAAAGTCTTGCCTGTCACTCCCCTGCTAAGTGTTGTCTTCTGTGCGTATTTGTTAGGTTTGAGGGGGCTGGGGTAATGCATAGATTTCTCTGGTGCACACAGGAGAAAATTTAATTATTAACCTGCAATGGCGTCGAAAGTCACTGTGACGCGAATGGCGTTTTAGTGCATCTTTAAACAAAGTATACTCTTATGGAGCTCAAGAATGGAACGTCAATTGGATAAACAAGACGGGCGGTGAAAAATGAATACCTGGAATCTTTAAAGCGACGAGTAATGGCCTTCGACAACAATTTCATTTTTCGCAGTTAGATATGAAGTGAGCTTTGTTTCCAATATTTTTACTAACTTGGTAATATACAACTCTGAAATCAAATGGCAAATCTTTATGGAATTAACAAACATTGAAGGAATCGAATGCCTTGAATGCGTCACAGTGTTTAATGAAGTCGCATCTAAGTTGTTTGGCAATTTACATTTATTTTGTATTCAACTCTGCACAGTCTTAAGGTAAAAAAAAAAAAAAATGGAAATGTAACAGTAACGAATTATTTGAAAGAAATCATGTTGCCTCTTTTGTGCGTCATTATTTATTTACAATCAAGGTTCTTCCGAAAAGGGCTTGATGTGAACTGCCATGCTGATATTTATTTAATTGCTGTTATGTTTCTTGTTTGCACGCACGCAATTAAAATTGGAAGGGTTTTATTTTGCCTCTAACAGCAGATATTTTGTTTGTTTCAATAAATTTTACGGTGGAAAAGACTTTTGTGACTTTTTTTTGTCCAAATGAACTACCAAACACAAAGCTTTTTAACGACATTAAGTGGAATATTTTTTGTAACTTAATTTTCTCTGTTAAAAATTTGCATGCGAGCTTGAAATAAACATCGCCGCAATACACGCACGCACCAGAAATTACCTCTTCGTCGAGTTCTCAGACGCTCAGAGTGCACGCGTAAAATTTTGGAGAAAAAAAAGGTGTAAGGGAACTTCAAAATGATCAACATGTCAGCCTCGAAGCCAACGTTTTTCGATTCACTTTTATTTTCTTTAATCTTTCTGGGTTAAGTATTTTACTAGTAACCACATGTCTTCACAGTGGGCTATTTACCTAAGAAATCTACCATGGCACTATACTGATATACGGTACCAAAGCAATATCGTGTACTATTAGAGCTACCTACATATTACACAAAGATAACGTGAATCTCCTGGAAGACAAAACGTAGCTCAGTTGACAATTATGCGGCTCTGTGTTACTCCACTACCACACGTAAGCAATGCGTGCCTATTTTTTTATTGTGGCTAGTGCACTTAGAGCACTACCACAAAAAGAACTAGTGTTTCGTTTCGGAAATGGTAAGGGCAGGAGAAAAATTAAAATACTGTGGTGTGGGTCACTCGATCTGTCATATGATATGTATTTCGTTTCGTCTATCGAAACTCTAGAGAAACAAAGATAGAAATGTGTACGCAAACTCCAGATCTCTAAACGGCGAGAAGCCTGTCAAGGAATGTTAACCATTAAAGAGAAGAACAGATACTTGTTTATGTGCACAATACATGAGGGGCAATCATGATAGGGTTTTCGGGATCCGGGATTTTGATTTTTTGAAGCCCGGGAATCGAGATTTCAAAGAAATATGGGAGCGGTATTCGGGATTGCATTTATGGACAGGACGCAGGATTTAACGTTATTACGAAGCGGGATCTGGAAAATTGTCACTTTGAAGCTCCAAGATCCGGGTTTTCTGATGGCAAAAAAAATTAAAATAGCTCAACTTTCGCCTTCGGCAACGACGGAAACGACAGGAAATTTAAGGTGAGCAATCTCCACGACGCTGACACGTGCCTTTTGTGATCCCTATGGCGTGCTCTTTGTCTTGAACTTTGACCGTAATAAGATCCAATTACACAAAGGCCTCATGACCTTTGATACTTGTAACCACATCACGTTTTTACAAAACGGTTCTCCTTTATGCTGTATCGCATAGGCCAAACTTTTACCGTGGTTTTTGAAAATGTCGGACAGAAAAGACATCGCTGTTCGCGACGTACATGATATAATTGGTTGTGTGGCTCATTCTTATGAGAAGGGAGATAGCGGAAATAAGAAAGAAGTACAAATGAAAGAAGAAAAGACAAAAGAAGTACAAACAGAGAGGAGATAATGCAGTTCATTGAACAAGCAAACACCACCCCACAATCAAATTTACGGCTGAAATTTCATATACAGAAACGACATTTCTGGGTACAAACAGTAGCATTTACAAAGGCCAAAGTTTCAAGAGTAATTCAGTCCTTGATATGCGCACGCACTTCAAACCTACTCAAACATTTCAACACAGTCTCTTCTCCTCGTGCCACCCACCAGGAGTCAAAAAAGGCTTCGTCGAGGTGAAGCTCTGAGACTTCTCAGAACAAACGTTTCTCGTTTCACGCCTACGTGAAAGAGGTTATCCCAAAAATCTTGTTCAAGGGACCTCAGAAGCGCAATTTAAAAACAGGAAGCTGGCACTCCTTCAAAAACCACGAGAGAGCAACACAATACCACCCAGCAGCGACGGACGTTTAAACAAATCCTCATGAAAGACTGTCATTTAATATAGATCAATGCTCAAAGAAATCTAAAAAAACCCGCCCCTCATATATTACAAAAAGTCAATCAAATACATACTCTTCAGCGCCAAATTGCAAAACTGAAAGGCTAAAACACGCGCTAGGGAGTCATGTAGGCCTGTCCCTCCGGTACACTGCTATATAATAATGGACAATCACGCATCATTTTGGTTTCAAAACTGTGATTGCATGTTAATGCTACAATTATTGAGTTAAGGTCAATTGGATCATGAAGGTTGGTGGAAAAAACTGACGAGGTGTATTCTAAATCAACCTTGGACATCTTGCTGTGACGTCATGACCGGGATTGGGATCGGCCGATAAAAACTTTCGGGATTTCGGGATGAAGGGAAAATTTTGGTCGGGATGGTGAGATTGAAGAACTCTATTTGGGATCCTCATACATCGAAGCATAAAGTGTACAAATACCTGTTTTGCCTTCAAATGCCGCTGCATAACATTTTAATTTCCGTTTTCGGTGAATCTTCCATTACACGTGTTAAAGGTGAACCTAAGCAGTTTCAAGATTTCAGTCTTTATTTTTGCCTTAATTATGAATAATATAAACTTTAAAACATACAGTTAGTGGCGAGGAGACCTCTAAAAACCATAGGGCTAATGCTGAGAGGTCTCCTTGGTGATACGTGAATAAGAAATCAATTACGGTAAAAGGTGAGCGAAGAAAACGAAATGAAAAGAAAAAAGAGAAATCAAACTGCTATGTTCATGGCTTTCTAGTTTACGTTATTTGCTTTTATTTTGAGTAACATTTAATTGTTAATAAAATCAACAAACTGTATTTTAAGGGAAGATAAACCGGTACTAGCTTTAAAATAAGTGGTTCCTGGTTAACCGAATTTTCTACTACGACTCACTAGTGCGAAGATTGTTTACGTTACTCGTGAACGCGAAGATAAATACCTTTGGATTTGTCAACAATATGTCGCTTTAATTTAACCCAAAATCCTTTAGATAGTCAAAAATTAATAATTGCGATCCATTTCCTTCGCTTTTTGTTTGTCAGCATTATGACTTGCGATACTACATGTTCACATGTTCATAAGTTTGTTTTTACATCTCATAGATGTTTTAGACTTTCAATTACAAACTCCGTTTTGATTGGCTACTCTGCCTCACTGTGTAAATAGTTCTCCTTGAAGTTAAAATAGATACGTTTCCTTTCTCAGGAAACGAAACAACAAAATAGATACGTTTCGTTTTTCAGGAAACGAAACAAAAACCGAAAGAAAATTAGCGGTTAACTGGTTTGTTTTGGAGAAATTCTTCAATGAAAATGCCACCAGAAAAAAATACCTTAGAGGGCCAGATCGATAAAAAAGAAATGACGAAAAACATGCGTGTTAAGGTACAAATCGATTACAGAGGGTACTTTTTTTGCTGCAGGAAAGGTGCTAACAGTATTATTGCTGCCAAGAAACTTTTAGTGTAATTTCTGGGGTGAAATTTGCAGGAAAACCTCACTATTTTCGACCTATTCGTATGTTCGATCATACGGTAAAGATGAGAAAAAAAATTGGGCTAAATTGTCATGTACGGTAACTGTTGTGTATTACCTTTGCAAGGAAACCCGCTTGTCAAAAGTACTTTTTTCAAATCCTTTCCCAATCTCCTACCCAGAGTCATCGGGCTTTTTGGTCAGCGGGTGAGCGCCCGGAAAGACTCTGGGATAATGGACCTCATTTTCCCAGAAAACGTGGGTTCTGGTCTTATTGCGCATGCTTGAGTTTAAACAGTGGAAATGGCGGGTTGAAAGTGCTCGAGAAACAAAAATTTTAGCCTTGCACCCAATAAAAGAAACTGGAGAAATGATCATTGGCTTGCTGTAAGAGCGAGTGAAGATAAAACTTCTGACGCTTTCAGTAAGTGGATTTTTGGCGTTTCAGCGTGCATTCCATCGTGCAAGCAAAACCGATGTCCTCTTCTACTACAATTTGGGATCGGCTATTCATCGAGTTACGAGTGGCGTTAAGTTTGAGTTGAGTTTGAGTTGAGTTTGAGTTAAGTTTGAGTTAAGATTGAATTACAGTTTTTGGCGTTTTTCGTAACTAAAAGTAGTAAAAATATTCAGTACAAGTCATTTCGAAAACTATTTTCTCCGCGTTGAAAGATATATTTGCATAAAATTTTGCAAAATGGCATAGCTTTCCAATGATCAAAACAATCTTGTAATTATTACACCTTTCACGGCATCATTCTCGATGCTGCTGTTAAGTCTTTCGACGTTAAAACGATGTCTTTTTAGAGGGATACATGGGCTTTATTGTTAAGCCAGTTAAAGCCGGCCTAGCAGCTAAACGATGAACCGTATTTGTCGTCCGGCATCATGGCCGATCATCACAAGAACGTCGTAAACATCTGACGAAGTGAGCCCCCATTACCCTTTTTGCTCATAACCGCTGAAATTCTAAAAATCAATGCGACAACACGATGGTCACGTTTGCTACTGTTCGCCTACACGACTCCCTCGTACGTGGTCTGGTTTATGTGGCCTTTGTCATAATTTTGCTCTCTTGTGTACATATAGAATGGACGCCTCTTTTAGGCTGTTCCTGTAGGATTCATTTAGCAATGGTTTTTGCCCAATGAGGCTTTACATTTGAATCTCTATACTGCTGTGTGATATGTTTTCTTCCAAGAAAATAGTTGATCTCGAAAATAATGTTTTTAGTTTTTTGGTGTTGATTTTCTCAGCAGTAATGTGAATACTTCTAAAGAAACTCAACATCAAGCTACGCTCATATGGATGAAAAACACATTAAGTCCATTGGCTAGAATTCTAATAGCCAATCAGAATTTAGCAAGTTCGATCCTTCCATCGAGTACAAATGGAGATAAACACACATGGTTTTTGCAGACAAAGCTCTTCACCTTAAATGCCGGAAGCTATCGGCAACTGATGAGATCCACTTGATAGGATCGAAACCGCGGTCTTGCCTGACCAAATGATATGCCAGAGAACCTCCATCTAGAGTCGAGTTATTTAAATGCCTCGACAAAGGAGCGACTTGAAGACATCGACATAAAATATCAAAAGAGCATCGACGAGAACGAATTAATTCCAGAAATTCAAGGAAGATAGTTACTGACCATGGCCACAAACCAAAACAGGCTGAAGAAGTAAGACAAACGAGTGAAACAATTTAAGAAAACAACACCTCCAAAGAGCATAACAATTTGCTAAGAAACGCAGAAAAAAGGCAAACAAAGTCTGTAAGAAGCCAGCTATCTCACTGATACAGGGCACAATGTAACAGGCGTTCAAAAGCAAATTGAACCCGGGCCCGGGTCAAACCTTAAAACTACAAGATCGGTCGCTTCTACTGCCGATAAACATATCGTTCGAGCCTAGAATTAAATGGCGCAAAAGCGTGAGGCCATAATGTCACATTCACATTACTGCTGGGAAAATCAACACCAAGAAATTAAAAACATTACTTTCGAGACCAACTATTTTCTTGTAAGAATACGTATCACACAGCAGTATAGAGATTCAAATGTAAAGCCTCATAGGGCTAAAACCATTGCTAAATGAATCCTACAGGAACCGCCTAAAAGAGGCGTCCATTCAAACATGTGCTCAGGAGAGCAAAATTATGACAAAGGCAACATAAACCAGACCACGTACAAGGGGGTCGTGTAGGCTTGTCAACCCTTTTTTAACACTAAAGTGATTCCTTAGTTTTCGATATTACCGTGGCCCTTCATAGGCTAGGGTCATTGAGAGAAAAAACGCGTTCCAGGTTCCGGATTCCTTGTTTTACTTAAACCCTCATGCGGCTTACTTGTTCCGATAACGTTTTGTGTGATAACCGATCATGAAAACCAACTGTCCGATGTCAACCCTGGCCAACACAATAACTAGTGAAAACAAAGCAGTTAATTCACCAATCAAATTTTAGAAAATTGTAATGGTTATGATTAGGTTGGTATAGTAACGAAAAAAATGTAGATATTTGAATTTCCTCTCTCTTTCGTTTACTGTAGCGCAACCGAAGGCGCACCGGTGGCTCAGTTGGTTTTGCATCGGGCTGTCACGCGGGAAGTCGAGAGTTCGACTCCGGCCGGACCAACACTCAGGGTCTTAAAATAACTGAGAAGAAAGTGCTGCCTTTGTAATAACATCCGCAAATGGTTTAGCCTGCAGTGAAGGCGTATTTTGGGCGCGCGAGTGCACATTTTCGTATTAGGCCACCATCTTAGATTTGGTAGCTGTGGAAGATTAGGGCGAGGAAATATTTTCCGAGGGAGTAGGTGTCTCACCCCTAACCCGCCACTGCACCAACTCTCTCCCGGTCAAGCATCTAATCACAATCCAAGATGGCGGCATCGAAAACCTGGCTTATCTAGTGTTCCGCGCCAAAATAGCGCCTTCACTGCAGGCTACAAATGGTAAGACTTTCAAGTCTTCGCGAATAAGCTTAGGTCCCGTCTCACAACCTTCAATGTTCATAAAGTCTGTGGGATGTTAAAGATCGCACACACTAGTCCCAAAGAGTACGGTGTTGTGGTCTGGTCTTTTCATCAGCAATGCCGGCTTGGCATAATCTTCTGAAGGGGCTACTGATCGATGAGACCATATAACAGCGAAACAGGTGGTAGTCAAATCGAAGGAGTCCAAGTGCTGAAACTGGTAAACTGATAAACAAGAATACTGCAGTGCATGAAATATGAAAATTGTTCTGATCACTTTAAAACCATTCTGCATATATACATCTATGCACTTCACGAAAACGGTGTTTCATGGCCTTC
>NC_090873.1:30396918-30411918 GCF_036669935.1 Montipora foliosa
AACAATAACTACTAAACAGCTTTTTTTATTGACTGATCTCGCAGAATCGACTTGCAACCAATAATTTGGTCAGATTCCATTGCTACAAATACTGGAATTTATGTCGTAATTAATTAATATCCGTCCGCCATCTTGGATCCACCATCTTGGATATTAAGTTTATAGTTTCACAGAGTTTATTAGAAATAATTTATATTGCAGCTGAATTGCGTAAATAATAACAACTATGAATAAATTTTAACTATAATAAATATGAACTAAAATGTAATAAGATAGGATAAAAAATAATACGAATATACTTCTAAACATGTGATAAAACACGTGATAAAAAAATCTATGTTATAGACTAATTAAAATATCTTTATTAAACGTGAGACTTGCTCATAGCTGGTATTTAAGTATTCTTAAATCTGTTGTTACTTATATGAGTTAGTGCAAAATTGCGCTTATGTCTTAGATTGTACTTATGAATGTTCTTCCGAGCTTCCGAGGCAGTAAATGATGTAACTTATTTGATGAATTTGCAATGATATTATTAAAAATTTTGTATAGAGTTCAGTTCTTCTATCATATAAGGAACTCATGTTAAATAGCTCTAGATTCTTGTTGTAACTGTTTCCAGGAGAAATAATTGAGAGCGCCTTCTTTTGTACATGTTCTAAATCATTAGATAGATATTCTGGAATAGCATTATGGAACACGGGCGAACAATATTCTTGTACCGTCCTTTTACAAGTAGGATAGAATCTAATTATATCTGATGGTGATACTTTAGCTCGTCGTAATAGTACTAGAAAATAAAGGCGTTTATTTGCCTTTTTAATAGTGTTGTTAAAATGATTGTTCCATTGAAGTGTATTTGAAATAGTGACACCTAATATTTTAGCATGTTCTACTAAACAAAGTTCTTTTTTATTAATTACAATAGGGTCAAATTCACTTCTAGCAACTTTGAAGTCTATAATTAATTCTTTACACTTCTCAGCATTGAACTGAAGTTTGTTCGTTGTTAACCAACGTTCTACTTCGGCAATAGCTTCCTCAACATTAATGGTGGTGCCCTTTGGCACTGCTTCAGCCAGGGTCGACATACTTCCAACTGGAAACGCTTGGAGGGTTTAGGTCATTTATAAATAACCACGGTCCAAGTTTTGTGTCTTGGGGAACTCCTGATGGAACGTGTGCCCACTCTGAGAAACAGTCCCTTGATAGCTTAATCCGTTGCTTTTTATTGATAAGAAAATCGCACGTCCAGCGAGATAACCCTCTTGGGATACGTATACTATAGATACGTAGATTATTTTCTGAATAAGGATGTGGTCATCTATTTGATCGAAGGCTTTCCGATAGTCCAGTAATACTATTCTTACGGCAGCGCCGGTTGAATCTGTGGCCATTGACCATTTATATTAATCATGGAAATTAGATCTTGAGTTGTAGAGGATTTAGGTATGGTACCAAATTGGTTTGGATCCACGATCTCTAAGACAGATGAGGCAACGTACTGTCGCACAACAAAATCCTCTGCCATTTTAGACATAGTGTCTGTTAGGGAGACGTCTAAGATGTCACTGGTATCTCGTTGGGTAGTGGAGTAAAGTTGGCTTGTTTCCAGATGGGTGGAAGTTCTTCTTCAAGATATGAGCTATTCAGGATAATGCGCACAGGCATAGCAACAATTTCAGCGTAATCTTTGAGCATTCCCATCGATACTTCAAGACCACACAATTTAGATGGATTGACCTTGAATGACATTGAGTACACGATAGCATCAGACAGTTGAGGAACATCTGAGTCAACTTCGAAGGGAGGTGAGCAATTTACTGGATGATAGGTAGCTTGACATCGGCTCAAGAAGAGAATCATTTATTAAATTTGCAATGTCTTTCAAGGACTTTACATCAATTCCGTCAATGTGTAAAAGGAAACGAAGGTCTTGATTTCCTGTTGATGAGACCATGGCTGCTATTTTCTTGACATTATTCCAGCACTGACTAGGTTTCCTGTCTTTCAGATTTTCAACTTTAGCGGGCGTAAAATCTGCTCGACAATTTAATTTTCTTTCTCGTTTAACGATGTTACGATAATGCTTAAAGAGTTCTGTACATCCTTCAGCGAAGGCTTTTTGTCTAAGAATGGTAAATTCTTTTAGCTTCGAGGTAATCCATGGAGCGTCGTTTACATGAAATTTCACAGTTTTCAGAGGTATAATGGTTTCAAAGCCTGTTTTGACCAGATTTAGGAATAGCAGTATTTGATCCTCACACCTGCCGATGGAATCCAAAATGATGGACCAGTAAATTGAACAAAGATATCTACCACGTTCGATCTTTCGTATATGGGCGAGTGTCTCTTCGCTTTAAAGTACGATGACTGGAGTTAAGAGGACTTCTCAATTTTGGATATGGCAAAATGACATTATGGTCAGCCGACCAAAGGGTGGATAGACATCAACAAACTGTTAATCTTAAGCCTGAGACATGTTCGTGATGATAAGATCGAGTATTTGACTGCCTCTTGCTGGTTTCCGTATTAACTGTTTTAATCTAAACACGATTCTTCTTACATCAAATCAGGCGAACGCATTTGAAAACTGAAATCATTTTACATTTCAATTCAAAGCTATTCTTTTGTAATATTGAAAAGCTACCTTACGTTAAAGAAGGACACAAATTAATGAGAACAATTTTAAAAATCGGAGTAAATCAAATTTGATTCAATTGCAGAACCCAATTCGCCGGAAGGAATAATATTTTATAACTGTCTCAACTATATCTCTTAGTTCAACGAATTACTCAGTACTATTTACTGGTTTAGTCTGCCTCATCGTCCTCATCATCAAAACATTCCTCCTCAGGCATCTCCTCTTCCCCAGCACGATTGTTGCAGTCTCGAAGCCGGCACATATCAGTGCATTTAAGACCATTCGTGAGGCACATGCAGGTGGGTAGCTTGCATGATCTCGTACAAGAACAAGAGAGAAGCTCAAGAAGAGCTGCAGGGGCTGGTTCTCCACTAATCCATATGATGGATAATGTGCTGTCGTCTTGAACCCATCCATGACCAACAGGTGAAGGAACGTGAGGGCAGCAGCTCCGTAGACTTCTTCTCCAAACAGCTGCTTGGTAATTTGCTCAGTTCAGTTAAAAACACGAGATAAATAAATAACAATATAGACTCCCCATACCAACAACGTAGTTCGTTGACATCGCAGGTTTTTGTGGCGGAGCTGTACATCTTGCTGGTGAACTGTTGGACCTTTGCAAATCTCTCATCTGTGAGGTCCTAGTCCATGCCTACTTCTTGAAAAAAGGTTTGAAATGACTTTCTTTGTTTAGCAAGCTTCAAAGCTGTTAGCTTGCCCTCTCCCGAGAAGGAACAGACAGTGTCACAGTACATCTGCACAGTTCTGAGCCCAACATCCGACCAAACATTGACACAACGATGTACTTTGATCGATTCTGTAGACCGCATTTGACAAACAAAGGGCACAAGATGAAGCCTTTGAAAGCCAAAGAGAGAACAAGTACCCCTGTATCTTCTGACGTAATAATGCCAGCTCTGTATCCTGCTTTTGCTGCATGCGCTGCATGGAGTAACACTATGGCATCTGCATCCTCTTGTGTCGACCTTAGTTCTTCCCTTGTTGTTGCTCAGACCGAAGATACTTCATGGCAGTGATCCTCGGCTGTTACAAAGATTGTCTTTCGAGCAAGACTCTCTCGTATTTCTCATTTTTCCACTTTTGTGAGATGGGTCGAACTTGATCAGGAGCGACTTATTTTGACTCCACTACCCAATCAGACACAACACAACAAACTCAATCACAACACAACTGTATAGACACATGGGCATGTGGGCGAAGAAAGCTGAACCTAAACTGATTGAAATCCCTAACGGGTCACTACTCGTACGACAAATTACCCTTAATCCACACTAAACAACCGGACCTAGTCCTCTTGCGCGTGCCGGCAAAATGAATATCTATTTCTGCCAATTTCACAGGCTACAAATGTCAGATATCGTATTTTGACTCCACTACCCAATCAGACACAACACAACAGTGTAGATACATGCGCGTGTAGGACAGCAAGCGCCACAAGCCCCTATATAGACAGCCAAAGTTAGGGCTTGAGTCTGCGGACACATAACTTACTTTTAACATAGATTCAGCGGGTCAGTGCCCTCTAAACATCAAGCTTAGCCTTCAAAGAATCATTGACGTACATATTCTAGGCCTTCTCGCTTTTCTATCTACCATGTCCTTGAAATACACTTTCTTTCACAAGTGAATTAACCACTAAGGTAGCACTTCCCGATCTACCGGATAGGCGCTATAAATAGCTATATCAGGAAAAAATTCTTTGAAAGAACTTTTAATGGCTCCATTGCAGGGGAAATTTCTCCTAATATAATGACTTAGCGATAACAACTGTTTTCCCCTCTTGGTTGGTCATGTTTACTCTTGGCTATGTTAATAGAGAAATGATCATATTCAAACTTGATATCATTGCCCTTCAATTCTAACACTTCAGAGGCTCTCATAAAACCAGAAAACGAAAGCACAAACATAATAAAATTTCTCAGCTGAAGTAAATGCTGGAAGTTAATCTTGGTTGCAAGACTTTTCAAGAGATCTGTCTCGAGAGGAACGTTCCCGTGAAATACTTTTGCCGACAAACGAACAGCCCCTTCCTTGGTGGGAAAAACTGTAGGATGCAGAGGTGGGGAATTGATTCCAGCAAGGCTATGAAACCAATTGACGGCGTAAAACGCTGCATTGATTGACGATAATGAATTAATACGCTCTATCAAATGCTGTAAATATATATATAGAGCCATATTAAACGCCAAAACTGGAAAGGGTTGAGTCCGCAAGGTATCCCTTGCGAAGATCTTCCAGCTATTGAGGGCTCTGTGATAACCTTTGAGAGCTCCTGGAGACCCTGGAAGCTAGTGTAATAGCGTACGGTAAGTGGAAGTCATTGAAGATGACAAAGATTCGCTGCTGAAAGTATCAGAAATGAAAATAAGCGCAATATCACGTGAGACCATCAGTTATGTAATATTAATTTCGACCACTAAAATAAAGAACTATGGAGAACAAAATCAATCGTCTCATAAGTTATTGCAAAGTGAGTAAATCATTTCTCTACAGGCCTCTACCAGGTTCCTTCATGCACAGATTTTACTCCACAAAGAAAACAAATCCTTATTTCTTTACATTCCTTACGAGGATTCTTTATCTTGCGTTTAATTACTGGGTTGCCAGTATGGCAATCCCAGTCGGAAAATGAGTAATATTTCTCCGTTCTTTTTCCGTGTCGGTAAAGTCTTGCGTGTCACTCCCCTGCTACGTGGTCTTTGTGTATATAGAGTCTTCTACTGCGTAATTTGTTAGGTTTGAGGGGGCTGGGGTAATGTATATATTTCTCTGGTGCACACAGGAGAACATTTAATTGACCTGCAATGGCGTCCAAAGTCATTGTAACGCTCATGGCGTTTTAGTGCATCTTTTAACAAAATATATCCTTATGGAGCGCAAGAATGGAACGTCAATTGAATAAACATGACAGGCGATGAAAAAAATCTGGAATGTTAAAAGCGACGAGTAATGGATTTCGACAACCATCTATCGCCATTCGAGCCGAAATCAAAGTGAGCTGTATTTCTAATATTTTATCAAGTGTGCTGTGATGTAGCTCACTGAAACCAAATGGAAAATTCTCTGGTAACTTATGGGTTCAACAAAGACAGAGAGGAAATCGTGATCTGTGATCTGTGATCTCTGTTGTCTGGCTGATTAACTTCGCTGCACGGTCTTCAGGTAAAAAATAATTGAAAATTTGACAGCCAAGGATTATTTGAAAAAAAGCTTGTCGTCTATTTTGTGCTTCATTATTCAAGGAAAAGGTTCTTCATGGAAAGGGTTTGATCCTGAAATTTATTTTGTTGCAATTGCGAATGGTAATTTGACACGATTGAGCTTCTTGTCTTCACGCACGAAATGAAATAGGAAGGGAATTTTGCCTCTAATAGCAAACATGTTGTTTGTTTAAAAAAATACTCCACGGGAAAAGGTGGCCTTTATGAATTCATCGTTGTGTAATATGCGAGCTAACTGGATAGTTTTTATGCCAATAGTAAAGCATTTTCGTGTCAAAATGAGGTTAGCTTCTTTCTGTTGTGTTAACTTAATTGAATATACCATGCCTCGTATTTACCGCCTGCCGTAAACTTGATTTCCACTCTCAAAATTACCATCAGAACCTACTTTTTGCGTAGAATAAGCTTTTAGAATAATGTTCTTGTATACTGTGGGGATACTTGACGATTTGGGAACATTTTGTGAAAAAATATTTATAACGGGTCACACGCGCAACTTGATCACCAGAACTTGCCCGATTATGCATAACATCCACTTGGCCTTTTGTCATCCCATTGAAAAAAACTCAAAATATTCGCGGACCGGTCGATTTCTCTGAAATTTGAAAGGGTGATTGCTAATCAATAGAGACAGATTTTCGCAATGACTAAAAATTCATGTGTTAAGCATGAGAATTCGACGAAGAGGTAAATACGATTAAATTTGTTGCGTGCGTTGCTATTTTTGTGTTTTGATTGTTGTGCAAAGTTTGACAGAGAATATTAAATTATGAAACAATATCTATGGATAGATCGTTAAAAAATCTTTATTTTTAGCGGTTATTTTAACATAAAAGATGCAACGCTTGACGAGAAATAATATTTTTGTTAATATTTGAAAGAAGAAAAATTTCGCGGGAATCGGGACGCGGTGAAAATGAGTTAACAACTTTGCATACGTGCGTTGAAATGTGATTCGCGAGGAGACAGGATTTTTATTTTTCTGACAAATGATTTTGTCATTGTAGTGTAAAATGAAGTTTATTTGGGAAGGCAACAATATTTCTTTAACTTCCTGGATAATCCAATTTATTGCTTGGACTTACTGGTGCGAAGATTGTTTACATGAAACTCACGCTTTTTGCGAATTTTGAGTGTCATGAAATTACATCACTTGCGTGACAATATATCCCTTTATCTGACACAAAAATATTTAGATAGTAACAAACTTTGTATTTATTAACCATTTCTTCGACTTTTGCCCTTGTCAGCATTGTAATTTGCGATAATTCGCAAGTCTGTTGTTGTATCTCATAGCTGTTCAGTTTTTCAATTACATGGCCGCTCAACTTGAGTAAATAGTTCACCCTGAAGTCAAAATAGATACGTTCTCGGGAACCCGACAAAGAAGGCTTCCTGACCCGACAGATGAAATTTAAATATTCAGTTAAATATTACAACAAAATTAAGAAACCAAAGACCTTGTTTTACTCTGAAAACGACGAGCGATTAACATTCTTTCCCGTAGTTCATTCAGTTGACACAAGGTGATCACGTGCACCTTTATGGTTGCCTAGCACGTGAACAATTTCTTCCTTTTGACAAAACGTCATAAAAGTCAGAGACTGCAGAAATATTCGTGCTTTTTACGATCGATTGTCATTAATCTTTCGATGAGAATTAGATTCAGAGCTATATATTTTTCCTTCATCTGTCTTTTGGCTTGTCTTTTTCAGTTAATTCCTGGCTTTTACGATACTTTTTGGTTCAAACGTAAAGCCAAACAATGTTTTGACCTGGCATCAGATTAGACTTACAACAAGAGGAATTATAAAGAAGAAACAACACCTTCAGTCCTTTCTTAGCGTGTGCAATAAACGTTTGCTTACCATTACCATTCCTTCAATATTTCTCGCGCTTGCCTGTGGTATTACATCTGCTGCTGGTACATCCTTCAGGATCTCTTTGGCAAGGGATGCTTTGTTTGTTTTCCTCAGCGATCCATCAGGCGAAGCTATGGCCCAAGGCAGAGGTCCGAGAGGGTTGCACAGTACATTAGTTCATTTTCAACTTTCTGTTCTCAGTAATGATTATCATTTGGGCAAACAGCACACGATTAGATTTAATGATCACTTCATTACTAATCCCACTTTGAACTTATCCTTTTTTGAGAGATTACCAAATGTTTTAAGTTTAAGTTTTGTTATTGTGTGGTGGAACTTCAACTTGGGAGGGTCAGACTCATCCATGTCCTTTGCTAAAAGTCTTATAAGCCTTTTCTCTAAAAGCCTCTGCCTGAAGCAGATCCTTCTCTCAGGAGTAACGAGTTTACCAGTACTATTCGGCTTCCTTGAAGATCGGTGAGCTGGAAAGTCGTTGGGGTGCCCAGGTGAAGCATTTCCTTCAACTGTCGCATGAATATGCTTCGATACTCCGCTATAAGGTAATATTTGCTCACGGCTCCAGGTTTCAGGCTAAATCCCTTTGGGCCACCGGGCCACCAGGTGTTTGCATGCCTCTGTTAACCGTTTCTTCACAGGTTTGGTCAACAGGTATTCTGCCGAAGGGGTTCATGGGTCCAATCTGTACTGAGAACCCACCAGACCTCAAGTATGCTAAAGCTTCTGGATGGTCTTTCTCGCGGTGAGACATTTCTCATTGCTGATAGATAAGAAGCGAAATACCTTGCATAGTTAAGTGGTCTTATTCAAAACACCATGGGATTATTTTGCTTTAAGTTATTGATAAAACATGGAGCTCTCACTTGCTTTCACTGGATGGTCTCAAAAGCCCAAGGAGAATCTCTACCAGCTCTAAGAAATATAACTAGAACTCGGATAGCTTGCCGTTGTCGTGACCGGGAAACCTCATGTACTTGTCAAAGAGATGGATGAAATCGACACTAGAAGTGCTGGTCATCTGCTTCAGGAAATGATCTTCACAGATGTCATCATACAAATCGGCAGTATCACTAAAGAAGTTGTCAATGATTTTCTTGGACTCCTTTTGATTCTCCTCTATATATCGAGGTCCTGAATCCTTGACACGCTAGGCTCATAAGTGCTTCATACATAAACTTGTGGAGTCTAACGCACCGATTGTATCTACGGCCACCTAGAACTCCTGCAAAAGAACCTTCTGCTATGGCACCAGACTCAACGCAAAGATCTCTCAAGCCACCATCTTGGTAGCACTTGCCAATTATGGAACTTGCCAATTGCAGCTGCACTTGAGCTGCCAATTGTGGAACGTACACTTCCATCCTCAGCACGATATCTTTGAACCTCTCACTTTGCTTCCACTGGGTGTCACTTGCCTTTGCGTACAATGCTTGGCCAAGTACGAGAACGATCGATGCTTTAAACTTGAGAGTATTCTTGATCTTGAGCGACTGTACTAGGACCTCATGAACGGTAGCCATGTTTGTAGCAAGTGGGTCAATAGTCGGTAGATATCCGAAGACATCCTGTGACACTTAAACTTCGTTAAGGACTCAAATATTAAATCCTGTCCATCCACTTGCTTTTTTCTTCTCTTTTGCGCTGAGTCGCAGTAAGATTCGAAGAAAATTCTTCTTTCTTGCCTCTGCCAAGACCTCTTCAGCTGTTACCTCGACGAATGCTCTCGCGCGAGGACCGCAGCGATCACCTGCATTGTACGACTGAAGGATCAATGCTTCTTTTCCTTGTCCTGGCTTGCACAATTCCAGGTAGTGGAGGAAGGCTCGGACCAAAATGCCTGGCTTGGACAACAATCCCATTTACTCGATGGGATGTTCCCGAGGCAGAAAGGGTTTCCTCTAATCCGTCGATGTTATCCCACGCCTCATGGCTTCAATTAGGTTTTCTGTCAAATAAAATGATGTATTTTGGCTTGTAACGAAAGAAATGTCTTGAAATGCTGTTTATTGTTAAATATGCTGATATATTTGCTTTTGTAAACAAAGAATGTATTTTATTGATTTATTGTCAGCCTCCTTTCTAAAGCCACTATCTTACGATTGCTATCAAGCGAATTTGGAAAATCTTTCACATAAGCTTTCATCAGATATATTTCATATTTTCTTCCCTGGATTGATATTGCGAACACAAATGGGGCAATCTCAAAACACAGTGATTTGCCTGATCCCGTTGGAGAACAAAAAAAAGGTCCTTTCCTTTCAGAGGGCATAGATGGATTCTGCCCGGCAACGTTTGAGCAACTTTTTCAATTTTCCGAGCAACTTTTACCAAAGTTAATTTCTTAATGTCACGTCGACATCGAAACGTCGATTTTATAGCGTTAACTTTTATAATCAAAGTTTTTAAAACCAAACTTCTTGTTAGAACTTTTACCAAAATTACCATTTCTTTATATATCTCGGTGGGTATCCTGTGTTAATATTCCGAATATTTAATAGCTTCCTGTATTGCTGAAAGCAAAATGGCGGAAGCCATACAAGAAAGCGAAGACCTTATTCAAATTGCTAGAGAAAATGGTGCAGAGATGACGGAACCTGAAAGGGCTTCCATTTCGCGAGAACGTAAATTTGCTAGAACATGGGGCAAGTACAAGGCAAGTAGGATGTCAAATCCAATGACCAAAACTTCGGGTCAAGACCAAATCAAGGAATATCCAGATCATCACTTCGCTTGTGTCAAAGGGCAGCTACGATGAGAAGTATGTCACAGAAAATATGTGCGGTCCCGAAAACACTTGAATAACATCGCCAGTATCATGAAGGACAAGGCTAAACGCCAAAGTATCGAGCAATGTCTGCAAAGGCAAGAGCGTAGGGCTACTTTACCAACAGATATGCGAGTCTTTCGCTTTGAAGTAATTAGGCCGGCATACCAATTTCCAAGATAGATGTTTTGCGCCCTCTTTTTGAGAAGTATGCCCATAGTCTTACTGTAAGTACACACATGAAAGACATTATACCTTCTGTGTTACCAAGGGAACAAGAAAAAAGTCAAGGCCGAGCTTCAGGAAGTTAAAGAAGTGTCGGTTATATTTGATGGGACTGCCCGACCTGGTGAAGCACTTGCTATTGTACTGCGTTATGTCCAGGAGGATTTCAAGGCTTGAGATTCTTGCAAAGCCAATGAAGGGGGTTGAACTTGTCCAAAGACTGCTGTCCAATATTGCTGTTAAAATCTGTTGGATATCTTTAGGAATCCTCAAGACCTTCAAGATCTCCGCTTAGAGCTTGCCGCTATTGTTGATGTTGGTATTCATTTTGTTAAGTCAACATATAGCCTTGAAGGTGACGGCCCCATGATATTTCATGCTATGAAGATCTTTCAGTTGTTGCTCAAGCAGTTGAGGTAGGCCACTACCCTTGCACCTTGACTATTACCAGAGAAATTGCCAATGGCGATGCTGCCCTCCAAGCTAGATTGATTGATCAGGCTAAAGCATGTATCCAGCCAGGTCTGAACTTTTTTAAAGAGAAGTTCAGCGTCCATTTCCGCAATATAGTGGGTACATTCAAGGTAGCACGCCTTTGTTGCACAGTTCACGTTCAACTCTTAATGCGTAATGCTGCAGCGCTCCAAGAATTCAAGAATTTTCCTTTTGTGGATGATAACACCATTGCTAACCTGGCAGCAGAGCCTCTGGCGTATCGTGCTGCTGCCGATGGCATTGTGGACTTTAGTGAGAAGAAGAAATTGGCAGCCTCTTATTTGTCATAGTTTTTGTTTGAAAATGAAAACGAAATTTTCATTGCTACTGCTTGGACTTCTTAAGGAGCCTCAGTCAGCCTCTTATTTGTTATAGTTTTTTTTTCCAACAATAGTAGCAGCTATTATTGTATATCGTATGAGTTTCATACCTCAAACTCCCAATTCAACTGAAAATGTTGTTAAGACATCTCTAGCTCAGCGAATGGAAATGGATGTATTTTTTGACTCACTATGTTGCTAAGCCAACAAAATGGTGGCCTAGTGAATCTCTTTTTAATACAAGACAAGAGGCCGACCGTAGTCGAAGGCAACCCGACGTCTCCTTTTTCTTAGCTTCTACAGTAACTCAAGACACCTGCCGTGACTCACTGCAGGGATGGGTGCCACTCCAATCCTGTTACATGCTTAACGCATACATGTTTTTAATAAAACCATATTGATTCAGTGTAATTATGCCATATGGTGTTAGAAAAAATTGCAGGATCTTTTGAAGCTGCTGAGTTTAGAAGCTTGCTTCTCTGTCATTTTTCAATAAATCAGGCAACAAGAGTGTGAATAAATATCTTTTTTGAGCAACTTTTTATATTCTGGGAGAAACTTTTGAGCAACTTTTAAGGGTATTTTTGGGCAACTTGTTAAGAATTTTTGATCATCCTAATTTCTGTAGACCAAGTTCTATCGCATCTTCCACATCTTCCATCACGACTCCCGATGATGCTTGAACAACACATGCAGTGAGGGCAAAAACAATATGGCGTCCTAAAGCTTCTCACAATTTGAACCATTAATATTCTCAGAATTGTTGCCGTCACCGGTGAAATTTTGGCGCCAAACAGATGGCAAAAGTTCTTTAAATTCACCCAACCAGTCGTCACTAAGCGGGTAAAAAAAATTAAGAGTTCTTTGAGAAAGTCTAAACTGACATTAACAAAAGCGTCCAGATTACAAACGTCGTCAAGTGAATGTTCGGAATTACCAAAATTTATGTGCTCGTTTGGCTTATACTGTATATGATTTTTTTTTTTCATATTTGGTATGGAGGATAAAAAGTCCTGGAAAATGCGCCGAGTCCTTGAGAATTGAATAATTGAAACTGTAGGTCGAAACCCTTCCAGCCTTCTTTTTAGAAAGTCAGCTGTCGCTTATTCCAGCAATATCCATCACATGAATCATGTCTTCGAGAACGTTCAGTGAGATAATGTAAAAGCACAAATATAATAATTTTTAAAAATACAACCACATAATTTTAACACTTGCGCTGTCAATTAGACAGTTTTGACAAAGATAATGATTATGATTAACTGGAGCTTCAGGCCGTCCACAATTAGTGAACGTTTAAGTCAATGAGTGAAGGAATGGGTCACTCAGTTCGACTTTGTTTTGTCAAACTATAAACACAGGTGGACCACCCTCTGTTGGTGTTGTTATGAATCTGTAGAAGGATAAATACATTACGGCGGTTGCGATTTGCTCGGTACTAAAGTTTGAAAGCAAATAATTCAATGGAAGATCAAAAAAAGGGTCAACTGAATCCTGTGCCGGGATCCTGTGTTATATTTTAGTCGTTCCGAGCTGTTTGAGGCGTCATTTTCCGAGGTCTTTTCTCTCGACCGACGGATAGACAGTCAAGAAAATCGGAAAGGTAGGTGGCACCCAGCCGCCGGCTTGTGACCTCGTCATGTTCAAGCTGGAACTGACGCCAAACCAGGGAAATTCTCACCTTAAAAACATCAGCATCCAATTAATTAGGGATGTCCCCATAACGTCGCCGAATGTGAGCGCCATCTTTCGAAAATTCACCCGAAAAAGGCGATCCTGAAATCCATAACAAAGCTTTCTCAACATGATCGGTGCAAGAGACCAGACCAAAGGAATTCGAAGCATTTGAGTCAATTCGAAATTGTCAATCAGTGCAACGCGACCGTTGGCAGTTCCCAGCCCCTCCTGGCAGTTCCCAGTTCCCAGGCAGTTCTCCTGGCAGTTCCCAGTTTGGTATGGATTTCAGGTTCGCCTTTCTCGGGTGAATTTTCGAAAGATGACGCTCACATTCGGCGAAGGTATGGGGACATCCCTAATCGATTGGATGCTGGTGTTTTTAAGGTGAGAATTTCACTGGTTTAGGGTCAGTTCCAGCTTGAACAAGACGAGGTCACAAGCCGGCGGCTGGGTGCTATCTACCTTGTCAATTATCTTTACTGTCGGTCGAGAAGAGATCTCGCAAAATGACGCTTCAAACAGCTCGGAACGACCAAAACAACATAACACAGGACTCAGTTGAATGATTAGCTTTCAAACTTTATTATTAAGTATATCGCAACCGCCGAAATGTATTATTTTATCCTTCTACAAATCGATAACAACACCAACACCAACAGAGGGTGGTTCGCCTATGCTATAAACATCAAGAACCAACTTGAGAATCTTAAATCGTTTTTCTTTCAGATAAGCAATTGTATTGGAAGTGATGGTAAGTAGCCTTGTCAAATTTTATTTCATTGCTTAATTAACGTGTACGTTCGCTGAATTGCGAGTTGTTTCAAACGATGCTCATTGGCCATTGCGAGGCATCTGTTCTCATAGGGACCAGCAGAGATGGTTTTTGCAAGTTGAATTCTTCCGTCTGCTATGTCTCGAAAACGTTCGCCGCCTCCACAACTAGTGAGTCAGGAACAAAATCTCAAGTGATATCATTTATGATCCTGGATGCACTCTCTTAATATAACTTAACTCGTTGAGAAACCAGTCAATTAAAGGCAAGTTTGTTTGCAAAGTTAGTGAGACGAAAGTAAGACCAGAATAGCATTGCGTGACTAGCGTTACTTTCTAGAAGCTTCGAGAGAGTTCGTAGTTTGTTTATTTTTAGGTTCGTGCGTAAGCATTTCTAAATCGGTGTGTTCTGTAATCTTTCTATAATTATAATTAGATTGATTACTATTTTAGAACGTTCTGGAAGCTTATTGTGAGAGTATATAAGTAGACGAGTCCAAGCGGAGTTTTTTAACTAGTTTTTCACAAGCAAAGAGAGTTGGCGTTAGCCGTGTTTAGTCAAGTGTGACAGAAGCAGTGTTTATTCAAGTTGGCGGAGGCCGTGTAAGTTTATCGAGTGCGTGTTGTTTAGAGTTTTACTTCGTGGAAACTACGTTCATTTTGGAATAAATCTTCTTGTTCTTGTTCCGACAACCCTGCGTTCAGTTTAGTTTGCAAACTACCTTTCCGCAAAACATTCGAACTCGTAAGAGAGTTCTAAAACGGTTACTTTTCGGACAAAGGCACCAGGCAGCAACAAGCTGCCTCAGATATAGACTTGCACAACAAAACATTCTTCCTTCGGCATCTAGCGCTCCAATTCCTTCCATAGGAACCTTGATGTTCCGAGCTGGGCAGCTTTTTGAAGAAGCTCGATGGGCGTGTGTACCCCAATGACCTCAAGACTCCAACCACGATCGGCACAACATCCATTTCACTGACA
>NC_090873.1:30416918-30424418 GCF_036669935.1 Montipora foliosa
GGAATTTGTTCAGGCCTGAAGATCAACCACGATAAATCAGAAATAATGCCATCAGGCAACTGCTCTTCTACTCTACAACAAGACAACTCCGTTTCATGCAACTTAAAAATTAAAAAAGTTGTTATAATTCTGGGAGTGCACTTCACCTATGACCTTCGAGCGAAACAAAAATTAAATGTTGATGATCTAATTAGTTCCATTCAACAAAAACTACGAATTTGGAGGTGGAGAGACTTGACTATTATAGGAAGAATTCAAATTAATTGTCAAAACCTTTATTATTCCTATTTTCCTATACCGCGCAAGTTTGATATCAGTAAATAGGGAATTTGTGAAAGATGTAAACAAAATTATCTTTGATTTTATCTGGAAGGGGAAGGACAAAATCAAACGCGCTGCTCTTATTAGTGATATTGAAGATGGGGGACTTAAAGCCCCACATCTAGATTCTATAATAGAGACTCAGAGAATCCTTTGTTGCAAAAAATTGGCAAGTGATCAACCAAGCAATTGGAAAAAAATCCTACTGCACTATCTTGAACCTGTAGGGGGGAAACTTATCTTATGTTGCGATTTTGACTTGAAGAAACTGCCTGTGAAGCTTCCAGCATTTTATGAAGAATGCTTTAAAAGTTTCGCAAAATGTTCCGCAGCAAACCACACGAGTGTACAGGATAAAAAAGAGAAGATCTTTCAAAAGCTATTGTGTGGAATAATAAATTCATTTGTATCGGCGGCAAATCTGTTTATTTTAGAAATCTTGCAGAAAAGGGAATTCTTCGAATGCGGGATCTAATCTCCGACAATAATGAATTCATTGTTAAAAGTAATCACAGGTTGAGAGAATTAAATATCTCGCCATTAGATATATTTAGACTTATCTCTGTAATCGATACCTTACCAGTTGAATGGCGTAAATCATTAAACACGTTTGCTTCTACAGCTGACGAGCCTTTCAATTTGCACGATGAAATTAAATTAAGTTTTAACAACAAAAATGTTTTAATCGAAACAGTCGTTTCAAAGACCGTATATAAAGAACTTCGAAATAGAATCATCATCCCACCGACTGCCCAACTGAATTTTAATACCCATTTTGTTAATGATGTTTTAGAATGGAAAGAGATTTACAGCTTGCCATTTCGTACTTCCTTGGACACAAAATCGCGTGAATTCCAATACAAATTACTTAACAGGTGTCTTGTCACAAATTCATTTTTAAACAAAATTGGTATTATTCCATCTCCGGCGTGTTCCCTTTGTGGTGAAATGAACGAATCCCTGGAGCATTTTTTCATTTGTTGTCGTTATACTAAGGATTTCTGGGCTGAGGTTATAAAATGGTTTGATAATCAAGGGGTAAAGATAGAACACCTTTCTGACAAAGATTTAATGTTTGGTATTTTAAGATGCGAAGACGAATTATTTATTAATCATACTTTAATAATTGCTAAACAGTATTTATATTCTTGTCGACAGAACAAGTCTCTTCCTTCAATTAAAGTGTTTAACTCGAAAATTAAAATGATTCACCAGCTTGAGACAATGATCGCAAAATCAAATAACAAACTAAAAGCTCACAATATGAAATGGGCCAAGTACAAAAACAACTAGATGTATATAGAATCTCGTGTTGTTGCTGCGCTGTACTAGTCATTATATTTAGAAGCAGAAGGGAGTTAAGAGGAATTGTGGGGTGCGTTTGTAAATATATGATGTATCGTGTCTGTCTGTTAATGTGAATTATGTTTGTTTGTGGAAAAATGTATGTAACTTCAAATCAATAAAAATGAATAAAATATAAAAAAAAAATGTTGATCTGTTTAACCAAGTACCCCGGGTATCTCTCTTTCATTTCCCCTCTAAAAAGGTGCATGCTTTGTGGTCTTTTCTGTTGCTTTTTTCCCTCTACTTCCGATCCACGGACACATCATTTCCATAAGTAACATCTCCTTCTTCTTTGTCTACTATACCCACATCCACTGGGTTTGATTTTACAACTGTGTTCTCTGCATACACTGGAACGTCCCTATAAGCTTTCGCTTTGACGTTTTATTATTATTTTTTTATTTTTATTTATTTATTTATTTATTTTTGATACCAGTCAATAATAATATGTCTCAGCTAATTACCTTAGCTTTGAAACACACTACTTTCCTTAGCGCATGCGGTAAGAATGGCCCACAGTTGCACACTGCCAATGACGACAGGTATACCTAAATTTTCTTGCCTTGTTCTTGCCTCTTTTGATATGGTTCCTAATGCACCGACCACTATGGGTATCACACTTACTTTTGAAACCTGGTGTATTCATGTCACCTCAAATTATAACCTTCCATCAGGCGTGCTTTTCGTTTAGACATGGGCGCGAAAAGGTACGCCTGATACAGTAGCTTAACGAGTCGTCTGCCGCTCAACTGTCAAGAGTGATGTTTTCTTTTTTCATTCTTTAAATGTGAGCCAATAAGATTTTCCCGGAAATTACAAAATTACATAAAATTAACTGCAAGACGACGAAAACAATATAGAATTCTAGCTGGAATACCTGCGAACTCAGACTTTGTCAATGCAATCAAAGCTACTCGTATTTCTGCAAATCCTTGTTGACAGTTAACTTGGTGATGTTTTTCTGTTTAAACTATCAAGGAACAAAGAATTTCCAGATGAAATCGCCGAATCCGTCTTTTTATCAGGCACAATCATCAGTACAATAACAAACTTTATTTAAACTCCTATATTTAAGATGCCAATAAAACATGCTAAATATCTAAATGGACTTTGAGAAATTTTAGTTTTCCAACAGCAGCTACTCAAGTATCATTTTGTAAGAAGTGTGTCCGTCAAGCTCGGCTGATTCCCCGATTGTGGCAGCATCAAGTTCTATTCGGCTCTTTTTAAGATTCGCGACATGTTGCTTCCCAATATATCCAAAGGGCTTACTACAACTACAAACGTTTTCGAGTAGGTGGAAGTGTAACGATACTTTTTTTTTTTTCTAGAATGTCCGGGACTGTAAATAAGTTAAACACTACTGCCAAATCCCGTAGGAAGAACCATAATATCTTCGTTTAAACAAACCATTCTTCGATGCATTCTCTAGAGCTGCTCTTCCTTTAAAGATTTTTGGGAAAAACACTGAAGTCGATGCAACTAAACAGAGCCTAAATACTTGCAATTCTGCAACCAATCGGAGCGAGGCTCCAAAGGCTCTATTGTTTTTCGGCCAATCAGACTAAAGTCTAGATTATGGACTACGGGCAGAGGACTCGTTAGGAAATTGTATCAGGCGTACCTTTTCGTGCCCTCTCTAAAGAAAAGTGCGCCTGATCGCAGGTTACTCAAATGCCAGTTCTTGGTATCTCTCTACTTTTTCATTCTGGGTCTCCACAATGTTCTGGTCTGCAGGTAATGCTATAGCTATAAAGCTCCATTCTTTGTTCTTCTTCTGCAGGAGGGTTATGTCAGGTTTATTGTGTCTTAGCTTCTTGTCAGTGAAGTTGATCATATCTCGTGTGAGTTTCACATCTTCGTTCTCCATGACTAGCGAGGGTTGGTGTTCATGCCAATTGCTAAATGTTTCTAGTCCATATTTCCTAATCATTCATACTTCCCAATGTACCCGGCGTGCAATTCTTGTATTCCTTCTGGGCCAGTTTTGAGCATCCACTAGTTATATGTCTGATGGTTTCAGTGCCGTGTCCACACAGTCTACACAGTGGCGTGTCTGATATTTTATCTTTATTGAACTTGATAGCATTTGTTCTTAATGCTTGCTACTGCGTAGCTAGAATCATGCCTTACGTCTCTTTTTAATGAGAGTAAACCAAATAAACTAGAAACGGACTGGACATGAGAAGAAAGCACTGCGGTACACTTAAATACACTTTTCACGAGATCTTGTGAGGAAGAAAGCACTCGTTTACTGATTACGCCGAAGCGCTCGCTTCCGTGATTAGTCCAAATCACTCTCTTGAAATATTAGCTTTCATTTTGTTGTTCTCATTGTTCGGTTCACTACACTTTTCACGAGATCGTCTTGCCCTTGAACAATTTTCATTCCTTGACTACGGGATTGCGGACCGCGATGGCAGTTCATTATAGCGATATTTCAAAAGTGTAAGCGCTCGTTTCAGTGATTAGGCCTAAGCACTATTGTAAAATTTTAGCTTTCATTTTACGGTTCGAAGAAAGCTGTCGTTTACTGATTACGCCTAAGCGCTCCTTTCAGTGATTAGGCCTAAGCACTCTCTGCTTTGTGCTTTACCTTGTTGGCGATTGTGGCAAAATTGTCATTTTCGCCATATTTGCCAAATTCGCCAACATTTTCTCTTTTTTGCCATTTTGGTTGTTGCGTGCATTTCTGGACATATCTCCGATGGCTTCGGTGGTTCAGTGACATTGCAAGCGCACATGCACCGAGCCGGACGTTCGGCGAACAAGTTCTTGCTGGGGTAGTAATAATATTTTGGGTTTGTTAAACATACTTCAATGTTGTTTTCACTTACTTATTTTCATAAATAAATAACATATCAGTTATTGCGAATTAATCACAATTTCAATTAGAAAATCAAATTGAAGTTTTAATCCAGGGAAAGGCTCTCGTTCAGATTATCTTTGTCTTCTACACTGATTTGACTGAACAGCTAATAATTTATTGTGGTCGGAGATTGTGTGAAAAGTGTAGTTGACCGAACCGCAAAATGAAAGCTAAACTTTTGCGAGAGTGCTTACTGGGGCCTAATAACTGAAAGGAGCGCTTAGGCTTAATCAGTAAGCGAGTGCTTTCTTCTTCACATAATCTCGTGAAAAGTGTAGTTAACCGAACCGCAAAGTGAAAGCTAAAGAGCGATACCTGGTTTAGTCAAGTTTTCATGTCCATTTTTAATTCGTTTGGGAAAACGGCGGAACGTTTTAGCTCACTTAAGGTGCTTGGATACGGTCGAGGTATAACGCGGTTACATGGTATTCATGGGGATTTGTTTTTGCTTAAATGAGTGCTTAGTATTTAAACTAGTGGATGGTAATCAGTGAAATCAACCAAGTCTAGTGTGCAGTTTAGACGTTCTGGAACTCACTTAGAGAGCCTGGCTATTCTAGAACTCTAGACATTCTAGAGCCCACAGAGGGTAACATATAACAAATGAGAATTCTAGAACTTAGAACTCTAAAAATCGGAACTCTAGAACTGCGAATTTTGACTTTAATCAGAACTTTAGAAGTTTGCACATACGACCATTTTACCAGAGCGGTTCTAGAATGATATAGAACTTTCTATAGAGCTCCTCAAACTAGAGCAGTTCTAGAATGCTATAGAGCTTTCTAATGTCATAACCTTGACCATTCTATATTTCACATATAATCAATATAGAGCTCTTCTAACTAGAACAGTTCCAGAATGCTATAGAAGTTTCTAATGTCTTATGGAATTAATCACAATTTCAATTAGAAAAACAAATGAAAGTTTTCATCCAGGGAAAGGCTCTCGTTCACGCAAAAAATCTTTGTCTTCGTCACTGAAAGGAGTGGATTTGACTGAAAAGCTAATAATTTATTGTTGTCGGAGATTGGATGACAAGAATTTCTGTCGCAGTCGGAAATTCAATGACCTGGATTTGTGAAAATCTTGTTCAGCTTCATACTTTAAAGAACGAGGTATAGTGTGGAGTGCAATGTTTTGTGATGTTGACTCTCGCCTCATGTCTTAAAGAACGACTAATGTTACATGTGTAGCGCGCTTGTATCGCCTCATGGCTTTAAGAACGACGTATATTTCTCGTGTAGCGTGTGCCTGTTTCGCGTCATGGCTGAGAGATATTTTCTGTCACGCGTGAACTGACTTCTGAGAGTCCGATTGACTCTTGCCAGGAAGAGCTGTCTCCATCGGATCCGATCGAGTCTGTTTGCCAACTTTTTCAACCCCTCTCGCTCCCGTTAACCCTCACTTCCAGTACCAATGATCAAGCACCATGCACCCATTTCCGGTTCCGGTCGCGATCGGACTCAATCCACCTGCGAGTGAAGACAACCCGACTCAGGTCGAGTGTATTGGACATGTATGCGGGACATCGGCAAGAATGCCAGTTGTGTCGTCAGCGTATTGCGTGACCTTGACCTCTTCATTTCCTTGGATATGTATACCCTTAATGTCGTTTGACCGTCTTATACTTTGGGAAAAAAGCCCCATGGTGATAACAAAGAGTATGCCCGAAAGGGGACAACCCTGACGGACACCCTGCTCTAAGTAGAAGAATTTAGAGGCAACGCCATTGTTAACGACGCAACTGGAGACGTCCTGTAAAACACACTGATCCATTGCCGAAGATTTGGTCCGAAATTGAAAGATTCAAGGCATTTTTGGATAAAGTCCCATTCAATTGAGTCAAAGGCTTTTTCGAAATCTGAGAAAACAGCTATACCTGGAATGTTTTTTATTTTAGTGAAGTCCATTGTGTCTGCTATTAGTCTGATACTTTCTCCAATGAACTTCTACCCTTTATATAGCCGGACTGACAAGGATGTATTATGCTTGACAAGATCTTTTCCAAGCGAAGAGCAATAGTTTTGGTCGCAATTTTGTAGTCAACGTTCAGTAGCGATAACGGTCCTCCAATTTGTTAAATATTCCGTGTTCTTATTCTTTTTGGGGATTAATGAAATAATACCTTGTCTTTGAGAGATTAGCCTGAATTTCAGCCGTCTCCTCCTCTCGCTAAGTCTCGGGAGAGAGACGTCTGAAAGCACTGGGCGATAATGCTGTCCGGTGACGCCACGAGCGAAATGTGGTAATTTATGAAATTTCATACACGACCTTCAGCTCAAAATCAAGTCTAGACAAAACCGTTAAGTTTTGGTGACGTCAATCATCTCCGCCTCTTTATCGACCGAATGCAAAGTTTACAAAAAAAGAAAGTCTTAAACTTTGCAGCGGTCCACTCGTAAAAATTATCATTTTACTTTCAGTATGCTCGATTAGCTTACTAAATACACTGGAATTAAATATTCCTTGAAATTTGTAACTGAAGACGGGCGGATTGTAATTGGGTTTCTCAAGGGCCGTTCGCATGCATGAATGACCCCGAGCCGGAGAGCAAGCAAATCTACAACGCGGCGGACTAAATTATTTCTTTACGTATTCGTGGGGCTACGGACTGAACAAAACTTCTAATGAAACTTATAATTTTCTGGTAATGGGTTATAAGTTTTATAGGTTTAAGTATATGTTCAGCCCGTAACCCCAAGAAAATACGTGCAGAATAATTTGCATATGACTAACTTTCGTTTGGAAAATGGCTGTGCTGCTTTGAAAGTTCAATCGCTACTGACTAGTGGAGCCATATGATGACTATGATATATTAAGGACTTCCCATATCCCGTAGGCAAGTTTACGAATACATCGCTTCCGCTAAGAAATTCTGCAACTGCCTTTTCCTGTTGCGGATAGAGGTTTTGAACTCCAAATGTCGAGCATGCACCAGCAACGGCTTTAACTCTTGTGGCTTT
>NC_090873.1:30434418-30444418 GCF_036669935.1 Montipora foliosa
GGCGTCAGTTTACGTTAACTTTTCGACAGTGCAAAACTGATTGTGTTGGTAACTAATCGATAAAATTGGGAAAGAAGGAAAACAAAAGGGGCTTTGAGAGCATGCTTGAGCAAGCCCGCACAGGACACATCAATCACACCAGACATTTGTCTTGCGTGAAAAGCAGTTTATTTCATGAGCTTAAATCAGTAAATTCAAGAACTGGAATAAAACATGACACCAGTATTTTCATCAATTTGTTATTTTCAAGGCAAACTGTGACAGTCTCTTTCTGGAAACGTTTCCTTAATTGTATCATCTACGATAGCGTTCATTTACAAATTGATCCGCTCCAGTTATTTATATTCTATTGTCTAAAACTGAACGTGTGTTTGAAAATCACGGACAAGCGTATATCATGCCTCTGCCGCTATAAGTGAAACCTTTAGAGAACAGCAAGCGTAGTTTCGTAAAAATAATAATCTCCTAAATTTATATTCTACTAAATTAAGGCTATAAGTGCAGTTTTGTGAAAGTACTGATCTTCTAAATATTCTCTTACCTTGTTAAGACCAAAATGTAATGTATGCGAATGTGGTAAACTCTTAATCCTAAACGTTTGTTTGCTAAAGTCACTGAAGGTCAACATTTGAATCAACTCGTTTTACCGGTACAACGGTCCATTTTGTCTTTTCCAGTGTTTTTTTTTTTTATTGCTGTATTTCTATCTAAGGGATTAACACTTATCCGTTATAAGAGGTGTTTGGAGTAATTTATTAACAGAGAACGCTAATCACACGGTGATAGTTTCGTGAAAGTGTTATCTTTAAACAAACGAACGACAAAATACATAGTAAGATAATGGTTTGACACTGACTATTTTTTTATGTTTCGTTCAAGACGTTTCGGCTGGTGCTTAACCTTCATCAGTTGAAATATAACGTTACGCCTGATTCAAATAGCACGTCGAGCGCGCGCGCAGGAGCGCGTACTAACGTTATATTTCAACTGATGAAAGCTTAAGCACCAGCCTAAACGTTTTGAACGAAGCATCAAAAAATTGTCAGAGTCAAACCATTATCTTACTATGTTAGCTCCTGACTACCACTACTCTATTTTCAGAAACTACATAATCGGGGCATAATCCAAAAAAAATTGTTTTGAAACAACGTATGAAAAAAGCATTCTCGATAGAAGTGAACATTGTCTTTGCGAGTAAGAAGAGCGAAATTTAAATAATGTTTATAAGACAGTAAATTGTATTACTGTGAACAAGATTAATCCTACAGCTGGCGTGATAAAATGGTACTTTTCCGGTAGTAGCCAAAACGCGGGGCCGGGGTCGGGGTGTTTTTTCTTTCCAAATTGTTTTGTTAGAAAAAAAAAATTGTCGTTATTCTCCTGTACTGTTATTTTCGAATGTTCGGCATCTTCCCTTCATTTATGGTGGAAAAAAAATAAGAGTTAATATACGGAAGCTACGAAAGGGACATTTTTGTTTCTTTTTCGAAATTAAGAGGATTTCCGACTGAAATTGGAGTTTTTGCGGGGAATATACGCTAACTTCTGAAGACTCGCTGAGCTATACATTTTAATGTTTATTTCGTAAAAACATTCTGCGCAATACAATTATAACGAAACAAAACGTAGCGACAGTTCCACGATGGTCGTCACGCAATGGTCTCATTTGCTTGTTTTCGCAAAATTGTTCTCAATGTTATAGTGTTTTTTATCGGAAAACTTAATTCGATCCCTTGACGTACGAATAGAATTGGCTGACAATTTCCTGTGCGACTCTGACTTTATTTACTACAAACCGTTCGTAGTAAAGTCAGACAACAACATTGACAACAACACGAACAAACAAGCAAATGAGAACGTTGCGTGACTGCGTGACGATCGATCATCGTATATGTTTTTAAAGTAAGGAGCTCGGCGAGTCTTCGGTGTCTCTGGCAGTTGGCGTACATTCCATAAACTCCAATTTCAGCAATTTCGGAAATTCTCTTAATTTCGAAAAAAAAAATCCGATTTTTAGAAAAACCAACTTCAATTTTAAAATTAACGCAAATAAAACAAAGTCCGATTTAGAAAAAATGTAAGATGTCCCTGGAGACCTTTCATAGCTTCCGTAGGTTCCTTAATATTTTGACTAATTTCCACCATAAATGAAAGACAGATGCCGGTCATTCGATAATATTAGTACAGGAGAATAGCGACAAAAATTGAACAAATTGGGGAAAAAAGACGCCCCGACCCCGACCCCGGCCCCGCGTTTTGGCTACTAAAAATGCATTTTTCCTCCAGCAGTGAGGCAAGGCGCGTCATGATTTGTTGTTTTGTGAACTCATATTGTGTAAACTGTTTTAGGAGTTAATATCAGTATGCGCAATCTAGTACACAAGAGTTTTTCAAGACATTGTCCAAGTTTTACAATATTTTCCAGCCTGGATATTTTGACTTTGTAAACAGTCCCGTCAGTACATTTCGAGTGGGATTGGTTACTGAGGCGCTTTTGCTCCGAGCAACTCTGAACAACTCCAAGCAGCTCCGAGCAAATACGAATAGGTCCCTGTAAGGGCAGCAACTAGTAACGACAGAGTTGCTCCGAGCAACTCCGAGCAAATGTGAATAGCTCCCTGTAGTGGGAGCAACTGGCAACGCCGGAGTTGCTCCAGACCCATCGCCCCAAAAATTGCAAAGCAACAGCCCGTTGACCTCTCAACAACAAATACATAAATGAAATGTCTGTATTCATTTTTATCATATACCGTTAAACCAATCAACAATTAAATTGTTGTTGTTTAAGCATAGGTTATGTCCGTTCAAAAAGAATCCGTCAGATAGGCGTTGGGCAGTGTGAAAAGCCGTTTGGAAGGCTGATGGTACTTGGGTAAATTGCTCGAACAATCTCCCACTCTGCTAGTATGGGTGATATCGAAATGGCGCTACGGTCTGCTTCTTCTCTGGTTGGTAAGCCACCATGCGTGGTTCAAAGCCTGGGTATCGAGGTTGTTGAGGTGGAGGATTCAGTTTCTTTAGGGTGAAGTCTAGAATCGTTTTGTCCCAGGGAACGTCCACCCATTGGAAGTAGGAACAATTGCTTCTCCGACAACTGAAAAACGTTCTTCCTTTCGCTCTGTTTCAAAGTGCAAGGCTTGGTACAGTAACAAACCATCGTTGGCCATTTAGAGTGCTCTTATTACAAGGTGCTCGTGCCGTTGTTGGTCCACCGCTTGGAAGTAATTTAGTACTTCTTTGTGACTCGCAATAAAGGCGCACGAGTACTCAGGGAATTTCACATATTTAAATCCATTGTCTGCCATCCTATGCTCCAACAAACAACCGTGAAAGAGCATGTCGCATCAACGTCCACCAGCAGGGATCTGTCCCATGAGTTTATCGATGGTGGCGGCTTCATTTAGCTGCCACAACTCCCCCCTCTTGATAGGTCTGATCCGTGACTTGCACAGTTGGTGGGATTTCTTTCTTTTCCCCCTCTTTCAATTCTTCTGTGGGGGGCAAAACATCAATTGCCATAGTATCAAAAGCTTCATACAGTGATTCCACTTAAGTTATCAACACTTGTTTGGTTTCTTCTTGTTGGTTGGAGGTTTTGAAGGCCGAGTGGGTTTTCGAGTAGATGCAGATTGATGAAGAGCCTCAGACATGATGTTATCTTATGAAACTCAACGAGTAAGAATTGCACGTTTTATAATTAAATGTCTACTTTCCTTCAAGGCACGGTGTACCGATAAAGTCATTGGGAACCAATCACCGAATAGTATTTTTGTGTTTTGATTGGTTGTCGATGATGCAAATGAGCTGTATCTTGTTATTTCCACAACAGGTTTCACCGTGCTCAGACACGTTCTGATAGCCGTCTTGATTTGACTTTGTAGTTAAATGGCGTAAGTGGCTTCTCATTGGCCGGTCATGATATCACCTCTACCTCATTGGCTCCGGGGCCATGCATTGTTCTTTTCGCTATATTTTTACAATGCACGGCAACGGGATGGTTGAGTGGACACCACCACAGAGGACAACAGAAGGACTCTCCTATTTTGTCAATTATGATTAGTCTGCGTCAGTTGTAGTCTGCAGAGGAGGAGGTAGGTTCGTTAGGTATAGTAATAGCTTGGATGCGATTTACTGTGCTGTTCTAGCGAAGGGTTAAAACTATTTATGACTGAAGTCTTCAAAAGCACCTCAAGTTCTTTGCGTACTTGTTCTGACATCTTATGAAGTGAACAAATTCGAACTTGAGTAACGTCGAGCACGTCAGCACTCGCGACAGATTTCAATCTTCTCTCGAAACAACCACACCGTTCATGCCAATTAAATACCGAGAATGTTGGTAGACACTTTCCTTGCCTATGGACTTAGAATATTGATGAAATAATCAAAACAAAGTGAAGTTACATTTTATATGATTTCCTCGTAGCCGTCGTCGTTGTACTCGCGTAAGTTCCATCTTCAGCATCAGCGGTAGACTTATATAACAATCTTTCAATCGATGAGACCACATTTAAAAGACAACCGACAGTATTCAAATAACTACCGACGGCATTCAGGAATCCAAGTGCTAAAAACGCGTGTAAATAAAAATTGTCGGCAATTTTGGTCAAAGAAAAATATAGAAAATACTTAAGATAAAAAACGTTTTTTTTTTTCAAAACCATACAATACTACCCACTACCTTACGCTTCTTACAATACTTTACAATGCTTAACTTACAGTGCATTTTGTCAACTTCTGGCGATACTTTACATGACCAACCCACACAATGCAACTTTTAATTACTACTACAAAGTGATACATTACGTAAATTGCTAATTGTACCTGTAGAAGAGCCCTTGGAGCATACAATCAAGATGTTGTTTAGCAAACTCGAATAGATCGTTTATTGGAGACTACAGCTTGCTACCTTCATTTACGCAAAAAAGGCTAAAAAGGCTCCCATTTTTTGGAAGATTGTGGATCTTTCTTCTCCGTCTGGCAGTTAAACGTTAGTAATCGAATAATGTAAACCAGATCATTTTCTTGATAGAATGAGTGAAGTCCTAGGAAGGACAAAGTTTTTTCCGAACTCAAGTGATAAACAAAACGAAAAAAAACATGTACAAGCATATTATCGACTCGACATTAATAATTTCGGTAATAAAAAGATAGAAAATAGTCACGATGGATTATTTTGTATAAGCTAATTATGTGGACGACATATGAATATTTTCTTAATGTAATGAGTACAGTACTTCCTAAGAGGGACTGTTGTTGGTGAATGACGTTTCGAGAGCCAGATCAGAAATTATCTTCAGAGTCGAGTGTATAATTGAGAAAAAATTACTAGGGTTGTCTGTTTCAGTTAATGTCATACTGTAGAATCATTTTCGTGCAACTTGTGTCTCAACATGTAATTATGAGACAAAAGTGGAAAAACATACCTCTCTTCCATGACACAGTCGTTAATTGTATAAAGGATGATAAATAAGCTTGATCACGATGGAATTTGTAATTTGAATTCTTTTGGTTCGAAGTCAAGTTGTCAGTGACGCAAACTGATACAGTCCGTCAAACGAACAGTACGGATTTTACAGACCGTCAAAGGATGATAAGTCGGTCCGTATACTGTCTGTTAATTATATGCATATATTTGTTAGAGGGGGCCTGTGAGAGTTTGACGATCCGCACGGACTGTACAGCCAGTCAAAGGATATGTCGGTCCGTATACAGTCCGGATCCGTTGATTATTATATGTATATCCGCTGTGTTTGACGGGGTCTGTGAGCGTTTGACGATCCGTACAGACTGTAGACACCAGCTAAAATAATAACTGGGTCCATCAATTACTGAGAAAGGAGTAAACGGAGTAAGCTTATGTCCTTGAAAGCGTATGGGAATAAGTCATATTGCAGCAAAAGGAAACCAGCGTAAGTAGGGACTACCAAAACAAACGGAGTAAACATGTATGTCATTCGTAAAGCGCTTCATGCACGAGTTACACTTTGTTGAAAATGAAGTGAGCAGCAAACTGCTAAGGCAAAACGAATATACTAAACAGTTAAGTATGGCTCGTTCTTAACGCAAAAGGTGACCGAGGAAGGCATTACCTTCCTCGACGCTTTGCACAACTTTCAAACAAAGTTTTCAAACATTGCTCCTTATAACATGATCTCTTTTGCAATTTGTATGACGTTTTCTGTCGTCAGCAGCGAGTGACAATATTCCGTTGTCCACACGAGATCACTGAGAAGAAACAACTGGTGCCAGAGTGGTAAGTCCGTAAGTGGTGAAGGTTAATCGCCAATTATGACAGCCGTCGCGTGAGCAAATTGACCCCGAACGAGAGAAATTTTGTGGCAAACTTGAGAGACAAGTTGAGATAAAAATTGCTTACTGTATTGTTGGCTTTGCACTGGTTAAGGGAGTTGTTGCTGAAGAAAGCCCTTTCACTACGGAGAAACCTGGTTGAAATCGTTGTTACATTAATAACTCAGTTTCGACTTAGACTGAGGAGTAGGCTACGTTTCGTCGCATTCTGCAAACGTAGGTCCAATTTTCCGGCACTAATCATGATTATTGAGCCGCAAGGATCTAGTGATGAGTTTAGCTTCGAGTGCGACAGAGAAGAAGAGATTTTGCAAAAACTGTCTTTTTAGGGCAAATAACTTTGTTTCGCAACAAAGCTGCATGCTTGATTACTGGAAGGAAAATGTTTAGAACACGAAGAAACTGATTGTATTTCGAAATGTTTTCCGTTTGCGTGCACTTAAAATTTCAGATCCAGAAATATTTCGGTTGCAAACGCACTGGACGAAATTCATGGTGAGTATATTGATGCTGGCCAATTTGGTAGCCTCAAATAATCTTCCACCACTTATTGCCAACTCAATCTAATACACAATTGGCTCTCTGAGCTAGAAAATCCTGGCTGCTATCTAAAGGCTTGTTTTGAGATTTCAGGAAGGCCTCTGACAGGATCAACCATACTATAGAGATCACCAAGCTTAAAGAGTGGGGCGTACGTCGCTCTATAATTCCATGGATATAAAGGTTTCTAACAGAGAGGAGGCAATGCGTCAAGATCGGTCAGAGTACCTTTCAATGGCTCCCTGTTAACGCTGGGGTCCCTCAAGGGACTAAAATCGGCCCCATATTGTTCGACATCATGATAAACGATCTAAAATGGGCATCCCCGCGTTCTTCGTACTGCAAGTATGTCGATGACGTGACTATCTTAGAAGTTGTACCGGCGCGTGCGACCTCAATGCTTCAATCTTAGCTTGACGTACTCAAGTCTTGGGCTGACAAAAAACAACATGAAACTCAGTCCTAAGAAATTTAAGGAGCTGACGGTCCATTTTCGCCGCCATATTGAACATTTTCCACCAGCTCTAGTTGTGAATGGCAATGCACTTGAAACCGCCGAAGGCCACAAAGTTCCTGGAGTCACTATTCAGAGTAACCTAAAATGTGATTCTCGTGTCAACGAAATGGTAGGCATGGCTTCAAATCGACTGCATATATTACGGGTGCTAAAGCGCAGTGGCGCACCTCCACGCGATCTCCTTCGAGTTCACATTGCACTAATTAGGTCGGTACTGGAGTACTGTTGCCCTGTGTGGCATTCCTCTCTCTCTGTCTAACTCTCAGAAAGAATCGAGAGAGTGCAAAAACGTGCGTTACGCATCATTTTTCCTGCCTCCCTCTATGAAGACGCTTGGATGCTGTCCGGCTGCACGACTCTGTGTGCACGACGTATTGTGTGCGAAAACGTTTGAAATGATCAAGGAGCCCGGATCACGCCTTCACAATCTTATGCCACCGACTCGGGGGGGCGCGCACTGCCGCTCCTTACACTTTAACGATGGACCATCGCTGATGAAATGTAAAACAGAGCGCTTTAAGAAACGTTTCTTCCCCCACGTGCGCTTCAAGCTCATGGTCTCTAGCAGGATATTTTCCAAAGTTATTAATTATCTGTAGTAAAGTATTTATCATATCGAAATTGAAGGCTGTAAATTCAGAGTAATTTAAAATTGCAAAATATGTAAATTCACAGTAATTCTAAAATGTAATGCCCAGTTCCCATCAAGTTGACAAGTTGTTATTTTACCAGGTTTATTGTTATGTAATGTAATGACGCAATTCGCTTCATGCGCGACGTTTTATAATAAAATGCTATTAATATTATTGTTATTATTATAATAATATTTTTAAGAAGTGTGGTGGAACTGTAAATGTCTATGAAACGATTTTCCAATTCTTATTTAATTCTGTTCTTCGTTATAGAAAAATGTCAGAGACAGAAGCTATCCAATATGAAAAGGAAGCTTCCGAGGATGCAAGAAAACGCCCCGAGCAACAAATCGTGTGGTCAAACGTTGCTTATATGGGGATGTTGCATCTTATGGCGTTATACGCGATTTATCTACTGCCCTCGGCAAAGCCGCGAACCTGGATCTGGACCTGGCTTTGCTACTTTTTCGGAGGTCTTGGAGTCACTTGTGGATCCCACAGACTCTGGTCGCACCGGTCGTACAAAGCCACGTGGCCTTTCAGATTGTTATTAATGCTATTCAATTCCATGGCAGCACAAAATTCCATCTTTGAATGGGCGAGGGATCACCGCATTCATCACAAGTATTCTGAAACCGATGCAGACCCGCACAATGCTAAGAGAGGATTCTTCTTTTCACATGTTGGTTGGTTATTGATGAAAAAACACCCCGATGTCATAACGAAAGGAAAACAATCTGATCTGAGCGATTTGTACGAGGACAAAATCGTCATGTTCCAGAAAAGGTAATCATTGATCAGAGTTATTACGTGGTATGCCTGAGACTAGCCGCTTGCTTTTTATCGGTGAAAAAAGCAAAAAAAAAAGCAAATGGACTCACGCTAACACCAGCCCGGTGTGTCAAGTAAAACACCCGCCTGGTATGTTAGCTACGCCATGCTGATGCTGCTAATTGACCGGGTGAAATGGTTGTGCGCATGCGTGATGCGTTGGCCACAACGGGTTGGTGTTAGCGTGTGTCACCTTGCTTTTTTTGCCCTTTTTATCGTCCTAAATGCTCACCTTGTTTTTCATTGTTTTCCGATTGGCAAGGCCTCTTTGGCTGTTACTACCGTTATTATTGACAGCCTCTTTAAAGGTACTTCCAGAGTCGCTCTTCAATCAGTCCACTCGCTAGTGTAACAACAGAGGAATGATAAAGTTAGATAACCAACTAAACTGTAAACTCAGCAAAGGAAGTCAAATGAACGAGTAGTTCGGGGAGAACTGGAAAGGTATGAAGTTTTGTTTGATGAACAATATTTCGGCTGACCAAACCAGCTTCCTTCAAGTTTGAGATGTTAGGATTTTAGTGTTGCAGTTGTTATATAGATGGATGCTGTAAATGGTATATAGAGGGAGGACAGTACAATCCGCACAGATTAAGACATTTCCGAAAGGAACAACTCACAAAAAGTATCTCTTCCGATATCTTTCACCTTTATGCCATGGAAAATGTATGTGATCTGTATTTATTTACCAATGACACAGATTTTGTTAATTACAGATACTACAATCTTCTCAGCAGCTTTTTCAATGTGGTATTTCCGGTATTCGTTCCGTGGTACTTTTGGGACGAGAACCTGTTCAACGCATTCATAATTTGTTTCGCATTCCGCTATGTTATTACCCTCAATGGTACCTGGACCATAAATAGCTTGGCTCATCTCTGGGGGTACAAGCCTTATGACAAGACCATAAATCCGACACAGAACTTTATTGTTGTCTTAGCAGCAGGTGGTGAGGGATACCACAACTTCCATCACACCTTTCCACACGACTATGCAAATAGTGAATTGGGTCTGCGAATAAACGCATCCAAGTGGTTTATTGAGTTAGCCGCAATGCTCGGACTAGCATATGACTTGAAAACTGTATCTAAGGATGTGATATTAAAGCGGAGAATGCGCACTGGAGACATGCAACACTTAGCTAGGAAACAGTAAGAGGGTTATGTTTATA
>NC_090873.1:30449418-30454418 GCF_036669935.1 Montipora foliosa
ACGATTCCCGCCTTTTTTTCCCGCCTTTTTTTATAAAGCCCAGCCGTATTTGTAAAACTTCACACTTTGAAACACAATAAAATCGGAAATATTCAATATTTAGTCTCCATATAATAAAAAGAACATTACACGTTGGTTCAAAGATATGAATTTTATGTTCTCGTGGCAAGAACATTATCTCACTCGTTCGCTTCGCTCACTCGTGAGATACTGTCCTTGCCACTCGAAAATAAAATTCATATCTTCTCGCCACCGTGTAATATCCTCTATTTCCTTGCGCCTTTGACCGTAATCCCTTGCATTTCGAAGAAAATGCGTTCTTTTCCCGATTACAGAGCTGCCTCGTTCGTTCGCATCAGGCACATTCACTACGGCAGGAAAAATAGTTCGCCTGAATTTTTCATACATGTTAGCCTTAAGTTTTCTAATGCAACTCAGTCGATTGGCCTTTTTAATTTGATTTTTTATGAATCTCCAGAAATTGACACAAAAACTCTTTATAATTTAAAATCGTTTTACTCTTCAGTATTATTGAAATTTGCCATCGCGAGACACCGTGAAATAATTATCAATTGTTTAACAACGAATGGCTCCCCTCGTTAGGGGAACTAGAACTTTCTTATATATATAGTTCATATGTGGGTTTACCTTATATGTTTTACCAGTGAAGCGAAAACCACAGTGTTATTTCATATTTGGTGTAACTTTTTCCAAGTTTGTGTAAATCTTTCGCGTCAAAAAGTGTTTGTGCCTCTGTGAAAAAGAATCGGAAGAGAGGAATGATCCTCACACTTGTCTGGACAGGTTAAGGTGATTCTCTAGAAATAGAACTTGTCATAGATTTTCATAAACTTCGCACACTGTTGTAACATGCCAAGAAGATGATAAAGATGCAATAAAAAAAGAAGGGGGGGGGGGGGGGGAAGGAAGGGGTCACTCTACTCGTTTCCGTGGTACGGACCAAGTGCAGCGAGGTCCGTTCAAAAACGAAGGGGCGCCAATATTCCCTAGTAGGGTCCCAAGCCAGTGAGGTTAGTGAGTTGTTTATTATATTGCATCGTTTCTTTGAGCTTGTTCGTGTTCCATCAGCGAAATTTGAAAGGTAACCTTTTATATCTAAACCTAAATCCCGCCTGCTATATTTACGCTGTTCCCCTTATTTAAAATTTTTTGTTTCGCTCAAGTTGAATTTCCCGGGAAAGAGAAAAAATACAGAAACGGACCGTTTCCATGGTAATGATCCGTACTGTAAGATCCCGATCGAAAAACCTCCAATCAGAGTGCTCCATTTAACCCGAGAATTGCTTGCCGTATAAAAATGTAGATATTTGAAGTACGTGCTATAGTGAAGTGAAGTGAACTGAAGCTGTTAGTCTCTCCCCTCGGAGACTTAATAATGCTTTATGGGGGACTTTAGCCAGACTGCTTATTACGCATTTTACAATTAATTTTAGGAAGTGAAAGATTCCCCCGCCTAGATAAGCTCAGACCACAACCCCTACTCTTATCGAATAGTGAGTGGGTTCTTTAACGTCTAATACTGTTTAGTTTCCAACAAGGGCTATGAGACGAGACCTCCGGTTTACAGTCCTTATCCGAGAAGACTTGAAAGTCTAACCATTTGCAGATGTAATTACAAAGGTAGCACTTTCTCCTCTGTTATTTTAAAACCCTGAGTGTTGGTCCGGCCGGAGTCGAACTCACGACCTCCCGCATGGCAGCCCGATGCTCAATGTCTGAAGACACAATTTGCAAGCACCTTGACTTGAAATTACTTATCTTGTTTTTAAGAATTGAAAGAGGTGCACCTTTGAAGACACGTGAAAGTTATTTACTACAGAGAGCATATTTCAAAATGAATTGATGAAAAGAATAATTTACAGATCGCAAAATTCGCGGTTGAAAATCAAAGTACAAGCTCCAATTCTTGTTTGGCCGAAAGTTAGAATAAGAACGGGGCAAAACAAATATTAATGAACCGGTGCGATACCATGTAAGACATTTAACGGAGAAAAGTGTTCATTTAAACTCGCGAAACCACAATGATTATGCTGTCTCATTACGACCTGCTGCAGCTCCTGATTTGTGACATTAACACGTACGACTACTAGTTCAGATTCGGGCGTTGAAGGACGGACCAATGGAGAAGTGATGTTAAATGATAAAGAAAATTGTGACTCTCGTTCTTGTGTTTCATCAGGGGTGATTGTGACCATTCCTCGGAAGTTTGAGGTTTTTAAGGAAGGAGGGTAGAGATACTGTGACTGGCTTCCAAACTAAGGCGTTGATGAACCTTTCCTAACGTTAAGTCCGCTTTTTTTTGCCAAAAGTCAGGATCATGTCCCGGGGGAACAAGGAACTGATTATTAATATTTATTCTATAATGTGCAATGATTATGAAAACGTATTCATCGAACAAGCCAAACGCCAGTGTGCTACTGCTTGAAAGGGCGCTAAAAAAGAAAGCAGTTTTCTTTGAAAAACTCTGCCTTGTCGGAAAATGTTTGATGAACCAACCACACTGGCAGTTGTGTTGGTTAATTCAAAGACAATCACCAACGACCGGCGGTGTCGTAAACATCTTGGGGTTCAATAATGGTGGCACCAAGTGGTCTTGAAGTTGTCTTCATTATTCTTCAAAGCAGAGAAACATCCAACCATGTGTCAACCTTCTTGCAGTTTGCGCCTATTATCCTGATAACTGGAAACTTTCAAAGATCCTAGAAATAGACCTGTTTTGATTTGAATGATTAAATGTCAAGTGCTATAAATAATTACTTCCCCAATTCATTGGAAAAATATAATATTGGGGTTGGAAAGGGAAGAATGAATAACGAACAAAATTTCAGTAATGAGTAATGAATAACTCGGGAAAAAATGGAAGGAATAATAAATGACTGAGATCCATTTATCCGCTTCCTTCCCCGAATATAACATGCATTAATGCGTATTTATTCTAGCCATGCAGGTGGGATTTTTCAATCAATAATTTGAATCAAGCTATTTGCATCCTTTAGGAAGTTTAAAACAATTAACTCTGTTTGCATTTAATGTCAACGAAATGAAAAAGCCTGGGACACAGGCAAAAAATCAATTGTGGGATTCCAGAATTCATGTTTCATAAACAGAGATCCATTTGCCACAGGACTGGTGCAAACCTTAGACAGCGCTTAGCAACTCCTCTGTCCGTTCTTTTTCCGAGGGAATTTACGAAGATATCGAAGGGAAATTGCATTGTCACAAGAATATTATACGTGTGATACAATGAAAGGCTCCAGTTTTGCCATCTCGTGCATATGGTTCGCAATATCCTTTTTGATCGCCGCTTTGTTCCTTTTTGCGGATTCGGCCATAAACAGAGGTCCGACAGAACGATCTGCCCAATTTCAAGCTTTTGAAGGTAAATTAACAACATAGATAGTAGTTTTAAGTTTAAGCTCAGGTTATCCGGTCAGATTCATCGGAAAAAAGTACTAGACAAATTAATACGTAATAGGAGACGACAACAGGGCCACAATTCCAGTTGCATTTCGTCCCCTTAGGAGCTACAAAACAATTGCTGAGTAACATGCAGTGAAACGCGTTTCAAGTCATTTGAATTTTTTTTATTTGATGGCCTTCATTCAGTAATCGATATCGGTGTCCTCTCTGATGATATTTAAGGACGTTCCCGCTCGAAATGTTGCCACGTACAGATTTTTTTAAAACTTGCCACGCAGAAAGGTAAGGATCTACTTTTGTCAAAAAGGCAAAAAAAAAAAAAAAAAAAAATTGGGGGTTCACCGTGCTCGTTTTCAAGATAAGGTGCATTTTTTGAAACTTGCGTTATTTTAAGACGATCTTACAAACTAACGCTCCGTGAGCGTACACTGGGTTGCCTGTGGTACGTGCAGCGTTCCAGGCAATTTTTTCAAGTCGGGGGTCATTAAGACCATTTAAGGAGCACCCAGAAGTCATACCAGTAGAGGCCCTTTGGCTCACACGTTCATACGAAGCTGAGTCTGGGAATCGAACCCGGGCCACCTTGGTGGGAGGCGGGTGCTCTCACCACTGTGAAAGAAGGGTGGGGGTAGGAGAGAGGTAATGGAGAAGATCAGGGAGGGGTAGATGAAGAGATATCTAGTTCGTTTTTAGTTCCTTTAAAAAACCAAGTCCCCGTTATTTTTTAAACTACACCCCCCAAAACAGAAAAATCATTTTTAAGACAGTTGATAAAAATAAAACCAGTTTAAAATAAAATGAACCTGTTAAGATAAATTTCAAACCAAGAACAAAGTTAAACCACAACATTGGATTCATTTTTTTGGATTCATGATTTGTTTTTGGATTTCGCCAAAAATAACGCAAAATCCGTTTTTGGATTTTCCGAAAAAACCGCACCCCTAATCGGCTAACTGTACTCAATTCAAATCTCCCGGGATTAAGATTCTTTGTGTATTGAATGTATCATTCACATTTAAATGATATGGAAATACTTGAGTTGCCGATTAAATGGGAGCTTACGAAACGACGACGCCGACGCTGACGGCAACGACGACGATAGAAAACAATAGGTTTAGTGAGCAAAAACAATGGCTCTGCACTCTCTGCACGTGCGTTTTACGTTTTAGTTCATTTCTTTGACGTCATCTCCTAAATACGACGTGAAATGACCAAATTCGAGGTAGTGTTCACGCGTCTTCGTCTGATAAGCATGTGGTCGACTAGAATTTGCATAAAGAGGCTTCCCTATCGTTCGTATCAAATCTTTGTTGATGGCACTACTTACAGACGAGATCGCCGTGATCTGCTTGTCACATAAACAGACCAACCATAGTTCTCCATAATTAAAGTAACACCACAACTTGGCAACGTGACAGCTGAGGTCGATGTTTCTCCAGCGCAGTTACCACAGCCAAGTCACGGTTTCCTCTATATCTTCATGGGTATCTTTCCAAAGGAGCTTGAAAAATGCTGCAATCCTGCATGGCGTGAACAGTTGTGATTTCCTTTCTTATCAA
>NC_090873.1:30459418-30461918 GCF_036669935.1 Montipora foliosa
CATTTAACGGAAAAAAGTGTTCATTTAAACACGCGAAACCACAATGATTATGCTGTCTCATTACGACCTGCTGCAGCTCCTGATTTGTGACATTAACACGTACGACTACTAGTTCAGATTCGGGCGTTGAAGGACGGACCAATGGAGAAGTTATGTTAAATGATAAAGAAAATTGTGACTCTCGTTCTTGTGTTTTCATCAGGGGTGATTGTGACCATTCCTCGGAAGTTTGAGGTTTAAAGGAAGGAGGGTAGGGATACTGTGACTGGCTTCCAAACTAAGGCGTTGATGAACCTTTCCTAACGTTAAGTCCGCTTTATTTGCCAAAAGTCTGGATCATGTCCCGCGGGAACAAGGAACTGATTATTAATATTTATTCTATAATATGCAATGATTATGAAAACGTATTCATCGAACAAGCCAAACGCCAGTTTGCTACTGCTTGAAAGGGCGCTAAAAAAGAAAACAGTTTTCTTTGAAAAACTCTGCCTTGTCGGAAAATGTTTGATGAACCAACCACACTGGCAATTGTGTTGGATAATTCAAAGACAATCACCAACGACCGGCGGTGTCATCAACATCTTGGGGTTTAATAATGGTGGTGCCAAGTGGTCTTGAAGTTGTCTTCATTGTTCTTCAAAGCAGAGAAACATCCAACCATGTGTGATTGTCAACCTGGTTGCAGTTAGCGCCTATTATCCTGATAACTGGAAACTTTCAAAGATCCTAGAAATGGACCTGTTTCGATTTGAATGATTAAATGTCAAGTGCTATAAATAATTACTTCCCCAATTCATTGGAGAAATATAACATTGGGGTTGGAAAGGGAAGAATGAATAATGAATAACAGCTTAATTAAAAAAAAAAACGAGTAAGGAACATTTGGCGTTCGAACATTCGGATAAAGAATTTTGTAGTTTCCGTAAAGAACAACGAATAAGGAAAAATGAATAACGAACAAAATTTCAGTAACGAGTAATGAATAACTCGGGAAAAAATGGAAGGAACAATAAATGACTGAGATCCATTTATCCGCTTCCTTCCCCGAATATAACATGCATTTATGCGTATTTATTCGAGTCATGCAGGTGGGATTTGTCAATCAATAAATTGAATCAAGCTATTTGCATCTTTTAGAAAGTTTAAAACAATTGACTCTGTTGCATTTCAACGAAATGGAAAAGCTTGGGGCACAGGCAAAAAATCAATTGTGGGATTCCAGAATTCATGTTTCATAAACAGAGATCCATTTGCCACAGGACTGGTGCAAACCTTAGACAGCGCTTAGCAACTCCTCTGTCCGTTCTTTTTCCGAGGGAATTTACGAAGATATCGAAGGGAAATTGCATTGTCACAAGAATATTATACGTGTGATACAATGAAAGGCTCCAGTTTTGCCATCTCGTGCATATGGTTCGCAATATCCTTTTTGATCGCCGCTTTCTTCCTTTCTGCGGATTCGGCCATAAACAGAGGTCCAACAGAACGATCTGCCCAATTTCAAGCTTTTGAAGGTAAATTAACAACATAGACAGTAGTTTTAAGTTTAAGCTCAGGTTATCCGGTCAGATTCATCGGAAAAAAGTAGTAGACAAATTGATACGTAATAGGAGACGACAACAGGGCCACAATTCCAGTTGCATTTCGTCCCCTTAGGAGCTACAAAACAATTGCTGAGTAACATGCAATGAAACGCGTTTCAATTCATTTGATTTTTTTTATTTGGTGGCCTTTATTCAGTAATCGATATCGGTGTCCTCTCCGATGATATTTAAGGACGTTCCCGTTTCTAGGCTGACATGTTGATCATTTTCAAGTTCCCCAACAACTTCTTTTCACCGCAAGGTTAAGAGTGCACCCTGAGCATCTGACAGCTTTGTAATGCAAATGTTCACTGAAAGTAATCCCTGGGGTCCGGCTTTGTTAGTATCTAGATGGGTGACCTAAAAATTATACCCCTTCGTATAACAGAAGCATTGGACCGAAAATTAAATTTTAACGCTAACAAATGCGAACGAAGCAAGGTACAGAATTTGTTAGCTTGCTTTATGCAAAACAAATATTGATGCAAAAGTAAATAAATATTAATACACAGTTTTTAGGAAGAGCAGAAGGAAGTTTCCAGAACGGCCGATCGAGAATAAAATATTTTGCCATCAGCAATAAAATTTACGACATGAAAACAACATTAATTTTGAACCGCGAATATAAAAAAGTTACGATCAGCGACAAACATTTTGGGAGAGTTTTGCTATGTTCAATTTTGTTATCTTACTTTTGGCTGCACAAATAAATCGCAAAATCGAAAGTGACATCGAATTCAGCGGGCGCCGTGATCAAGTTACCGCGGCATGTTTACTCGCGAAACAGTGAAGCATCTGTGTCAAATGATGGCATGATACTGGGCTTTTTTTTTGTTAGTTTTCTTTTTCTTTCAAGTGTTACAAAGTTTGACCATAAATGTGCGAATTCAACACAAAGATCAAAAGTTTGACGCTCC
>NC_090873.1:30466918-30489418 GCF_036669935.1 Montipora foliosa
ATCTTCAGTGTTCTACATAACAGCACACTTGGTAAAAGACGGCTCGACGGGCGACAGATTGTTGTCGAAGTTGTCGCCTGTCTTGTTCAGTATCCAATTGATTTGCCATTATTGAGCTTCATAAGGGTATATTTTGTTGAAAGATCTACTAAAACGCCGTTCGCGCTACATGACTTTCGACGCCATTGCCGGTTAAGTTAATCGTTATAATGTGTCCACCAGAGAAATCTACGCATTTCCCACTACCCTCTCGATCCTAAGAAAATACACGCTCACTTAGCAGGGAAGTGACGGGCAAGGTTTTACCGACGTGGAAAAAAATAAAATAAATAAAAAATAATAAAACGGAGAAATCTACCCATTTTCCGACTGGGATTGCCATAGGGCAACCCAGTAAAAACATCTTAGAAGCGGGGATCCAGGCCGCCAATGCGCCAAGTGGCCTGGGGCAGAGCCCCACATTTAAGAGAATTTGGTCAAACTTTTTTCGTTTGGTTGTCAGGTGATTGACCGAGCGTACGTCCGTACAGACTCTGGGGAAGGGGGATGGGAGACTAAGAAAGGGAAGGAATGGGAGTCTTTGAGGCGCGAATGGGCGAATTTTCTTGGCCAGAAACTTTTGTGCAGCCCGCGTTTACCCCAGTGACCTTTGTCACTTTTGAAAAAGAGTTTGTGATATTAGTGATGATCAACGGGATAAAGAGCAGGAAAGAGCGCAAGAGAAGACAGGGGCACCCAACGAATCTGTTCCTCACATTATCTGTTCCCCAGAGGAATCTTGCTGGCTGGCAAAAATACAGGTGTTTCGATGAGCTGGCTGGGAAATTTTGTTATTGATAGAGGTTTTGCCTGGGAATTACTGACTATTTCTAGCATTTCAACCCGAGCTGGTTGTAGAAACTCTGAAGACTAAGGACGACGACTAAAAAAAAAAAAAAAAAAAAAAAAAGAGAACCTCTTCCCTCTCCCAGAGAGTAGTCACAAACATACGACGGCTAGTCAGAGTGATTGCGCTTGCGGAAAAAACCTGTTTTGTCCCGGTTTTGTCGCTTTTGTTCGGTCGTTTCGGATCGATGGATTTGAAAGCGGGCGGAATTCCTGGCTGGGAAATAAATTTGATCAGCTGGCTGGGAAACCAACCAATTTTATCTAGCTGGCTGGGAAATTTCTTATGTGTCTTGCTGGGAAAAGGGAACAGATAATGTTTTCCCAGCAACACTGAAAAACACCTGAAATGCCTTAATAACATTTATTTTCATTAACTGGGGTATAATAATACATTTTACAACAAATTGGTCGTTGGGTGCCCCTGAGAAGAGGCGACGATATTTAAGAAATTTGAGCGAAGATCAGAAAGCCTCAAGAGAAGCCGGGGAGAGAGAAGAAGAGAAAACTTTAATGAAGAACACCGTAAAGCTGAGAAAAATAGAGCAAAAGTCGAGACAAAACACTAACTTGCAACGGTTACCTTTCAGGTAATGTTTTCTTTCTTAATGCACTGGTGCCTCGCTGCCTCACAAATTTATAAAACTCGCTAAAAGAAACGAGGAAAACGTTTGTAATTCCGTGTTGCAGAGATTCTGGCATATTTCAACAGTCAAACACTACGTCGCCATTCAAGCTTACAGCGGACATCATTGGCGAGTTTTCTTGTCATCATTGTCTATTTCGTCAGACATTATAACTGAACTCTCGACGCCGTAAAAAATTATATTGGATTGCAGTAGGTTTATTTGAAGAGAGAGGGTGTAAAGATTATCAGTCAGGCGGGAAATGTTGTGAAAGAGATAACTGTGCATGTAATTTCAGTTTTAGTTCCCGGGGGGGGGGAGACTCCCATATGAAACAAACGGGGATGCTCGTCGTCTCGCTTAGGGGTGTAAATTTTGGATTTTGGTCTCGCTTAGGGTGTTCCGGGCAAAGCGCCAATATTTTATGCCACCAAGGTCTCGTTTAGGGTTCCGCGAAGTAACACAGAAATACGCGAAGAGAAACAGAAGTCAAATTTCCTTTTAAATTTTCTTTTTAGATAAAAGCATTCGATGATTATGCCTTTTTATCATTAAAACTCATTGCGTGTCGTACTTTTGTGTTTTTAAACGGTCTCTTTTAGGGGTCAACATTTGCTTAAGCCACGCCTAGATTGTTCTCCTTTAGGGGTTAATTTCAACATTTTCGACGAGCATCCCCGTCTGTTTCATATGGGAGTCCCCCCCCCCCCCCCGGGTTTTAGTTGTAGATTAAAATTGTTGTTGATTGTCTTTCATCACTGTAAACTGTATACAGTGTCGTGACATTGCTTTCTTTCCAGTTCCGGCCTGCGGTTGTCGTGTTGGTTAGAAAAAGAAAAGTGATTTTATTTGTTGAGTTGAGTTGCTTCGCTAATAAACGTGTGAGTTCGATAATCCACGCCTCAGGTTTTGATGGAAAACTACAACATACAGTGATGACGATTAATTTTGCACTTTATGCAGAAGCATAATTGTCTACATATACACTATATTGCTTTCTGGGGTAGAAACGGGAGCTCCACTTTTACGTTCGGCTAAATCTATATATTAACATTAAAAAAAAAACGCGCTTGCGAGTTGCAAAATGGCCGGCTGTAGTTTTGACGAGAGCACTAAGGACTGGATGAAAGTTTTTCATATCTGAGCACGAGTGCAAAATGTCTCCCTTCCATGCACGTTACCATTCAGCAAGTCTTCAGGCCTCGCTTGTTCTAAAGGTGGATGACGCTTTCCACCGGGTAATTCACTATCCAGCGGATAAACACCAGCAAAACCAATTGAGTTATCCAATGGATAGGGATTTATCCAGTGGATAGCGCTATCCACCCCTCGAACAACTGGGGCCTAGTTGGCATTCATCCATCCATTCATCAACCCCTCCCTCTATCTACCCATTCATTTTTTTTTTTCAACCAGCCATTATCTAATCTGAAGCCTTTTAATGAATTTCAGGCTATGTGCTAGACAATAACGTCATCGCTTCCTACCAAGTAACGTCCGACTTGGAGTGTAGTGCAAAATGTTTGCGAGACAAAAGGTGTTTCTCATTCAACTATAAAACAGCACTGAACAAAATGCCGAGTGATTGCCAGCTGAATAACGCTAACCGATCCACTTGCCCTGATTGTTTCAAAGTCAAAAAAGATACCACTTATTACCAAGATGCTGAGGTAAAAAGTACAACCAGTCGATTTATTTTCATGTTTTTTACAGTGTTGCTAAGCATTATAAGTATTAAGGAGAAGTAAAAGATATTATAGTGAAAAGCGAACAAGCAGGCTTGATCGAAAGTCACTACTGACTTTAGACTTGCTCCAAGTCACCCTTTTGAAACCCTCAGATTGAGAAATCAAAGCGAACGAGCGACGAAGTCGCGAGAGGGCGACTTGTTTCACCTGCAGGGATTTGAATCATAATTATAAATTCACGCGGGAAAATTGATTGACATACTCTATTTCATGGGTCATGGAGTTTGCTGGACTTTCAAAGTACAAAAAAATACAATTATTAAGTAAACACTGCATTGAAAAGTTGTGAAATGCATAGATCTTTAAAAAAGTAAAGCATTTCTGAGAATTACGCGAGGGCGCAAGGCTTTTGTCCGCAAATAAACTTATATAAAATTACCCAAATTTATGATGGATTCAGTCCATAATTTTCTTCATGCTTCCTTACCATTTCGCAATACTCTCATTCTAGTGACTTTCGTCGATAAAAAAAGTTTTGATTAAAAGCTTCAGTTCTCGAAAAACATTTCTGTAAGAATTCAACAGATTCTCTGCACCTTGCACCGACCGAGTCGGATATCCTTCAGTTCACCGGTAGTACTTTCTGGGCCATTAATAATGGCAGCTGTTATGCCTTGACCTCTCAATCTGGCGACTTGGTCCGGAATTTGTTTTTCATTAAAGACACAAGTGGGGCCACCACAAGAAAAACGGACGATAATAATCCCTGGGCCAAAACCCCCCAAAATGACATTTTGGAACCACTCAAGGGTATTAATGTTACCATACATATTTGAAAACTGCAATTACTCTAGTTTAATACTATATATGTATAATAGAAGTGCTTAATGAGTAGCATAACTGGTATTACTATACATTAGTGTCACCAGCTCGATTTTGATTGGCTATAAGCACATAGCTAATTCTTGCTTGCTCTTTTTCTCTTACGTCATACCTACAGACAATAGATTTTAGACATGTAGAATTGACGTCATACCTACAGACAATAGTTTTATGCAAGCAGAAGTGACGTCACCTAATACCCTAACCAGCACAAACTTTGGCCTTTATAATTATTGCTATCATGCGAAAACCGAATCCAATAATTGTTAATTATCACGTGACCAAGTGAAGCCACTCATTTCTTCTGAATTTGCAGAAAAGAAACAATAACTGCTAAACAACATTTTTTTATTGACTGATTTCGCAGAATCGACTTGCAACCAATAATTTGGTCAGATTCCATTGTTACAAATACTGGAGTTTATGTTGTTTTTAATATGATTGTTGCATTGAAGTGTATTTGAAATAGTGACACCTAATATTTTAGCATGTTCTACTAAACAAAGTTCTTTTGTATTAATTACAATAGGGTCAAATTCACTTCTAGCAACTTTGAAGTCTACAATTAATTCTTTACACTTCTCAGCATTGAACTGGAGTTGCATCTTCTAGGGCTTGCTGAGTTTTCTGAGCATCGTTTGATTCAAGGCTATGTTTCGCAACTTCGACTTATTAGTGGCTGCTTTATATTGATTCTCGTTGCTCTTCTTTTGAAGACCGATCTGGTCTCAGCAGTACGAGTTCGTGTAATTTATCTAAATGTTTGTCCCGTGGAGGCTTCGTTAGCAGGAAGCCTTAAGGTGTTGAGACTTAAAGGGAACGTCCAGTTAAACAAAAAAATATCTTCAAATAATAGGAAATAACCTTTTCAGTCAAATCAGTCTAACTCAGTCAAATCAGTCAAATTTGTTTTCAAAGAAAGCGTTTGTATCCGAATTATATAAGTTTTAGACTCGCCTATTTTTGTTTTCAAATTTCGCGGGCACCGCCATCTTGGGAAATTGTGACGTGTTACGGTTGCCTTATTGTTACTAGACAAAAGCTCTTTGTGTCAGAACAATAGGGCAACCGTAACACGTCATTAATTCAAGTTGGTGGCGCCCACGAAATTTGAAAGTGAAAATAGTGATTTTCAAATTCAGTTTTCCTGATATAAAAACATTTTTGAAACAAATTCCGAGCAAATTTATGTTGCTGTATTCATGGCCACTGTCTGGTCCTCTCTTTTCTCTCTCAGAATTCTTGATCGGACTATCTGGCTGTCTGTTCCTTCATGCAAAATCATTTAAAGCATATTGTCAGCCACTTGAGCAAATGTTCTCTGGTCGCCTCTTATCTTCTGTACCATTACCATTCCTTCAATAATTCTCGCGCTTGGCTGTGGTATTACCCCTGCTGCTGGTACATCCTTCAGGATCTCTGGGTAAGGCCCAAGGCAGAGGTACGAGAGGGTGGCACAGTACATTAGTTCATTTTCAACTTTCTGTTCTCAGCAATGATGATCATTTGGGCAAACAGCACACGATCAGATTTAATGATCACTTCTTTACTAATCCCACTTTGAACTTATCTTTTTTTGAGTGATTACCAAATGTTTTAAGTTTAAGTTTTGTTATATGGTCTTGGAACTTCAACTTGGGAGGGTCAGACTCACCCATGTCCTTTGCTAAAAGTCTTATAAGCCTTTTCTCCTAAAGCCTCTGCCTGAAGCAGATCCTTCTCTCAGGAGTAACGGGTTTACCAGTACTATTCGACTTCTATGAAGATCGGTGAGCTGGAAAGTCGTTCGGGGTGCCCAGGAGAAGCATTTGCCAATTGCAGCACTTGAGCCGCCAATTGAGCACTTGCCAATTGTGGAACACTCCCATCCTCAGGACGGTATCTTTGAACCTCTCACTTTGCTTTCACTGGATATCAGTTGCCTTTGCGTACAATGCTTGGCCAAAGACGAGAACGATGCTTTTAAACTTGAGAGTATTCTTGATCTTGAGAGACTGTACTAGGACCTTATTAACGGTAGTCATGTTTGTAGCAAGTGGGGCAATAGTCGGTAGATATGCGATGACATCCTGTGAGACTTAAACTTCGTTACGGTCACAAATATTAAATCCTGTCCATCCACTCGCTTTTTTCTTCTCTTTTGCACTGAGTCGCAATAAGCTCCAAAGCAAATTCTTCTTTCTTGCCTCTGCCAAGATCTCTTCAGCTGTTACCTCGACGAATGCTCTCGCGCAAGGACCGCAGCGATCACCAGCATTGTAGGGAGGGACGACTGAAGGATCAGTGCTTCTTTTCCTTGTCCTCGCTTGCACAATTCCAGGTGGTGGAGGAAGACTCGGACCAAAATGCCTGGCTTGGACAACAATCCCATTTACTCAATGGGATGTTCCCGATGCAGAAAGGGTTTCCTCTAATCGGTCGATGTTATCCCACGCCTTATGGCTTCAATTAGGTTTTCTGTCAATTCAAATTATGTATTTTGGCTTTTAACGAAAGAAATGTCTAGACTTGAAATGCTGTTAATTGTTAAATATGCCGATATATTTGCTTTTGTAAACAAAGAATGTATTTAAAATAATTGTCTTATTGTCAGCCTCCTTTCTAAAGCTACTATTTTACGATTGCTATCAAGCGAATTTGGAAAATCTTTCACATAAGCTTTCATCAGATATATTTCATATTTTCTTCCCCGGATTGATACTGCGAAGTTACAATGGCCCATGGACTGATATATTTGATTTCTTTTCAACGTTCCCTACCGTTGTTGCCTCGAACATCTCAAAACACAGTGATTTGCCTGATCCCGTTGGAGAATGAAAAAAAAGATCCTTTCCTTTCAGAGGGCATAGATAGATTCTGCCCGGCAACGTTTGAGCAACTTTTTCAATGTTGAGCAACTTTTTTAAATCTGACCAACATTTTCAATTTTCCGAGCAACTTTTACCAAAATTAATGTCTTATTAATATCACGTCGACATTTATAACATTTACAACCAAAATTCTTGTTAGAACTTTTACCAAAATGACAATTTTTGATATATTTTGCAATTTCAAATCAAACACCGAACGAAAAATCTTGCTATAAGCACAATTTTCACTTTGTAATTGGGTGTTCTATGGTGTATCGTCCATATATGGATGTCTCGTTGGATCTCCTGTGGTGTATCTTCCATATATGGATGTCTCGGTGGGTATCCTGTGTTAATATTCCGAATATATAATAGCTTCCTGTATCGCTGAAGCAAAATGGCGGAAGCCATACAAGAAAGCGAAGACCTTATTCAAACTGCTAGAGAAAATGGTGCAGAGATGACGGAACCTGGAAGGGCTTCCATTTCGAGAGAACGTAAAGTTGCTAGAACATGGGGCAAGTACAAGGCAAGTAGGATGTCAAATCCAATGACCAAAACTTCGGTTCAAGACCGAATCAAGGAATATCCAGATCATCACTTCGCTTGCGTCAAAGGGCAGCTACGATGAGATGCATGTCACGAAATCGTTGCTGTGAAGAAGAGCACCATACAGAAATATGTGCAGTCCCGAAAACACTTGAATGGCATCGCCAATATCATGAGGGACAAGCCAAAGCCAAAGTATCGAGCAATGTCTGCAAAGGCAAGAGAGTAGGGCTACTTTACCAACAGATATGCGAGTCTTGCGTTTTGAAGTAGTTGAGACACTCCTTAAGGCCGGCATACCAATTTCCAAGATAGATATGTTTTGCGCCTTCTTTTTGAAAAGTATGCCCATACTCTTACTGCAAGTACACACATGAAAGACATTATTCCTTCTATGTTGGCAAGGGAACAAGAAAAAGGTCAAGGCCGAGCTTCAGGATGTTAAAGAAGTGTCGGTTATATTTGATGGGACTGCCCGACCTGGCGAAGCACTTGCTATTGTAGTGCGTTATGTCCAGGAGGATTTCAAGCCTTGAGATTCTTGCAAAGCCAATCAAGGGGGTTGAACTTGCCCAAAGACTGCCGTCCAATATTTCTGTTAAAATCTGTTGGATATCTTTGGGAATCCTCAAGACCTTCAAGATCTCCGCTTAGAGCTTGCCGCTATTGTTGATGCTGGTATTCACTTTACTAAGTCAACATATAGCCTTGAAGGTGACGGCCCCATGATATTTTCATGCTATGAAGATCTTTCAGTTGTTGCTCAAGCAGTTGGTGTAGGCCACTAACCTTGCACCTTGGCTGTTGCCAGAGAAATTGACAATGGCGATGCTGCCCTCCAAGCTAGATTGACTGATCAGGCTAAAGCATGTATCCAGCCAGGACTGAACTTTTTTCAAGAGAAGTCCAGCGATCATTTCCGCAATATAGTAAGTGCATTCAAGGTAGCACGCCTTCGTTGCACAATTCAAGTTCAACTGTTAATGCGTAATGCTGCAGCACTCCAAGAATTCAAGAATTTTCCTTTTGTGGTGATAACACCATTGCTAACCTGGCAGCAGAGCCTCTGGGGTATCTTGCTGCTGCCGATGGTATTGTGGACTTAAGTGAGAAGCAGAAATTGGCAGCCTCTTATTTGTCATAGTCTTTGTTTGAAAATGAAAGGGAAATTTTCATTGCTACTGCTTGGACTTCTTAAGGAGCCTCAGGCAGCCTCTCATTTGTTATAATATATATTTTCAAAAATAGTAGTTTCATACTTCAAATTCCCAATTCAATTGAAAATACTGTTAAGACATCTCTAGCTCAGCGAATGGAAATGGATGTATTTTTTGACTCACTATGTTGCTAAGCCAACAAAATTGCGGCCCAGTGAGTCTCTTTTTAATACAAGACAAGACAAGACAAGAGGCCGACCGCAGTCGAAGGCAACCCGAAGTCTCCTTTTTCTTAGCTTCTACAGTAACTCCCGGCATCTGCCGTGACTCACTGCAGGGATGGGCGCCACTCCAATCCCGTTACATGCACAACGCATGCATGTTTTTAATAAAACCATATTGATTCAGTATAATTATGCCATATGGTATTTAGAAAAAATTGCTTGATCTTTTGAAGCTGCTGAGTTTAGAAGCTTGATTCTCTGTCATTTTTGATCATCCTAATTTCTGTAGACCAAGTTCTATCGCATCTTCCACATCTTCCATCACGACTCCCGATGAGACTTCAACAACACAGTCAGTGCAAAAACAATATGGCGTCCTAAAGCTTCTCACCATTTGAACCATTAATATTCTTAGAATTGTTGCCGTCACCGGTGAAATTTTGGCGCCAAGCAGATGGCAAAAGTCCTTTAAATTGACCCAACCAGTCGTCACTAAGCGGGAAAAAATTAAAAGGTCTTTGAGAAAGTCTAAACTGACATTAATTAAAGCGTCCAGATTACAAACGTCGTCAAGTGAATGTTCTGGCAATCATTATAAGGCGGAATTACCAAAATTTATTTGCTTGTTTGGCTTATACTGTATATGATTCTTTTTCATATTTGGTGTGGAGTATAAGAATTCCTGGAAAATGCGCCGAGTCCTTGAGAATTGAATAATTGAAACTGTAGGTCGAAACCCTTCCGGCCTTCTTTTTGGAAAGTCAGCACTCGCTTATTCCAGCAATATCCATCAAATGAATCACGTCTTCGAGAACGTTCAGTGAGATAATGTAAAAGCACAAAGATAATAATTTTTAAAAGTACAACCTCATAATTTTAACACTTGCGCTGTCAATTAGATAGTTTTGACAAAGATAATGATTATGATTAACTGGAGCTTCAGGCTGTCCACAATTGGTGAACGTTAAGTCAATGAGTGAATCAATGGGTCACTCAGTTCGACTTTTCTTTTGTCAAACTATAAACACAGGCGGACCACCCTCTGTTGGTGTTGTTATGAATCAGTACAAGGATAAATACATTACGCGGCTGAGATTTGCTCGGTAATAAAGTTTGAAAGCAAATAATTCAATGAAAGATCAAAAAAAGTGTCAACTGAATCCTGTGCCAGGATCCTGTGTTATATTTTAGTCGTTCCGAGCTGTTCGAGGCTTCATTCTCCGAGGTCTTTTCTCTCGACCGACGGTTAGACAGTCAAGAAAATTGGCAAGGTAGGTAGCACCCAGCCGCCGGCTTGTTACCTCGTAATGTTCAAGCTTGAACTGACGCAAAACCAGGGAGATTCTCACCCTAAAAACACCAGCATCCAATTAATTAGGAATGTCCTCATAACTTCGCCGAATGTGAACGCCATCTTTCGAAAATTCACCGGAGAAAGGCGATCCTGAAACCCATAACAAAGCTTTCTCAACATGATCGGTGCAAGAAACCAGGCCAAAGGAATTCGAAGCATTTGAGTCTGTTTGATTTTGCCAATCAGTGCAACGCGACCGTTGGCAGTTCCCAGCCCCTCCTGGCAGTTCCCAGTTCCCAGGCAGTTCTCCTGGCAGCTCCCAGTTTGTTATGGATTTCAGGTTAGCCTTTCTCGAGTGATTTTCGAAAGATGACGCTCACATTCGGCGAAGGTATGGGGACAGCCCTAATCGATTGGATGCTGGTGTTTTTAAGGTGAGGATTTCACTGGTTTGGCGTCAGTTCCAGCTTGGACAAGACGAGGTCAAAAGCCGGCGGCTGGGTGCTATCTACCTTGTCAATTATCTTTACTGTCGGTCGAGAAGAGATCTCGCAAAATGACGGCTCAAACAGCTCAGAACGACCAAAACAACATAACACAGGACTCAGTTGACACTTCGTTTGATCTTTCATTGAATTATTAGCTTTCAAACTTTATTGTTGAGCATATCGCAACCGCCTTAATGTATTTATCCTTCTACAAATCGATAACAACAACACCAACAGAGGGTGGTTCGCCTATGCTATAAACATCAAGAACCAACTTGAGAATCTTAAACCGTTTTTTTTTCTTTCAGATAAACAATTGTATTGGAAGTGATGGTAAGTAGCCTTGTCAAATTTTATCTAGCTTGTAACGTTTCATTGTTTTAATTAACGTGTACGTGCACTGAGCTGCGAGTTGTTTCAAACGATGCTCATTGGCCATTGCGAGGCATCTGTTCTCATAGGGACCAGTAGAGATGGTTTTTGTAAATTGAATTCTTCCGTCTCCTATGTTTCAAAAACGTTCGCCGCCTCCACAACTAGTGAGTCAGGAACAAAATCTCAAGTGATATCATTTATGATACCGGATGCACTCTCTTAATATCATGGTCCACTGCACTCAACTAACTTCAGTCGTTGGAAAACCAGTCAATTAAAGGCAAGTTTATTTGCAAAGTTAGTGAGACGAAAGTAAGACCAGAGTACTAGGCAGTAGGCAGCAACAAGCTGCCACAGATATAGACTTGCACAACAAAACATTCTTCCTTTGGCATCTAGCCCTCCAATTCCTTCCATAGGATCCTTGATGTTCCGAGCAGGGCAGCTTTTTGAAGCTAGATGGGCGTGTCTACCCCAATGACCTCAAGACTCCAACCACGATCGGCACAACATCCGTTTCACTGACATCTTTCTAATTTCTTTTCAAGTCCTGAAACGTATCCACATTTTTCCTTTTGTATTACTCCAGCATCATATGGTGTTGCTATATCAATACAGGGGCTGGCTTTCTTGCACAAACTTCGTGGTCTTTCGATATATTTGTATCCCACAGGAACTTAAATTCATCTTTTCCCAAAACACTCTCATGGCACATGTTCATACCACACCCCTACTCAATGAAAATTACACTTTCCAGCAAAAGGTGCCAGTGTTAAAAAAGTGGTCCCAAAGGCCAATGCCTCCTTTTTCATTCTCTTGGATCGGAGACAGCCTGCTTTGGGCAACGGCTGACAATATTACCTATATTGCTCGTGTTGGTTCAGTTATTTTGATACTGCTTTACCTTTCATGGGGTCCTTACTCTCTACAGCTCTTCATTTTTTTCATCCACCCTGACCATATGTCGGTTGCCAAATTGAACTATAACTGAGTTGCAATACGAGCATTCAGGTTCTTGAAGTTCTTGATCCAGACCGACCTTGTACAAAGTCAGATCCTGGCGCTTTCCAATTTGGTAACATTGATGCTGAGTAAAGATAGCATATTTTGGGCTGCCCCGACCATCTGGAGGCATTTCAGGATCCAAAAATGTGGCACCTTGTTATATGCCTTCTGTAATGTAGTCCGTACAACCCATTGACAAATTTGTCTACCTTCCGGGGTAGGGGCCGTCGCCGAAGGGGAGGTGGGAGGGGCAAAAAATTCCACACTGGACCAGAACGGCGTAACTTGGCGAAAGAGAGCGAAAACCAGAGAAGCTTTGCATAAATAGGCAAATGAGTTCCCTGGGGACTTGAATAGCATTGTCTCAAAAACCCTGAACAAACAGAGGAAGAGACATGAGATGCGTCTCATCTTTCGTCACGGGACATGCCAGCCGCGCGGCCTCAATGCTAATTTTCAGTTTATTTGAAGCTCGCGCGCGCGTGCACAACGCAACTTTCAAATTGTAAATCAAATACTAGGAAGCGTGGCTTAAAACATTAACGAACATTCCACTGATGAAGGGCACAGTCCCGAAACGTCACTTTCAGCAACATTCTCAACTTTTATCCATTGCTGTTGATTTCATTTTCTCGCTGAAAAGAAAACTGCGTTTTTGGAAGCAAGATTGTGTGTGACATTTTTATTCTTGGTCAGGAAATGTTGAATTGAAAACTATAAAGATCAGAAGAACTATGTTTAGTTTACTTTATACTCACTTATCCCTAACCGCTTGCATTATTTACCAAGAACCGGGAAAGCAGCGAATTAAACTGTCTTGCCTCGTTATTTCTATTGCGAACTGCTTGGGTATAAAATAAATATGGGTTGCTTGCTTATTAATTGAGGTCCAGTTATAAGTTCAAACAACTAGGTACCACTCGTAGAACGTGTATTTCCCTGATGCCGATATCACTGCAAAAGTGTGGCTCCACGCTTCATAGAAAAGTGCTCGAAATAGCCTAGTAGTCTGCTGTTAAGGTTTTTCTGATCGAAATTCATTTAATTTCACAGGATAATCCTCTTCGAGGATCTTCGAAGTGTATTTCATTTCCCTGACTTCCTGTAGTTCTCATGACTTTCCTCTTTATCAATCACTTTCTGAGTCCTAGCGACCAGCATCCATTCGACACTCTCTTGAAGATAAGCATGTAACGCCTTCCTCTCTTTGTCTACACATTCCTCTATTGCTATCAAACTTCTTCCACCTTCCTTCCTCCCATGGCAGATATAATCTTGCAACATTACTCCTTGTGTGCATGCATCCATTCATTTAACCCATTAATCAGATTGCCTCCATTCAGCTTAGATTTACACAAATCTTAACCCTCCTGAAATACTCTGCTGTAATCCTATTCTTCATTTTGGTTTTTCAATGTCTGGTCTAAGTGTAGCATTCCAAGATACTTGCAGCAATCCACCTCTACCCCATTTCTTTTTTATTTATCATGAGGTAGTTCTATTTCCGTACTCTCAACTTATTTTCCTCTATTAATTTCTATAATGTTAGCATGGTAATCTACTATGAGGCAGAACCGAACGCAACAACAACACGTTTAATCGAGCAATATGGCTGCGAGCACATGGCATGTCGCAAGGGCCCCTGGGAAACAATGGCTTACCCAACAGCTTACATCACATCTCCCTTCCAAGCAATAAGCAGTCCTCCAAAAGTTCAGAGAGGAACTCTCTGTTCAACCTATGAACTACGGTAGCTTTCTATCAGCTACAACAACTAACTAAGACTGTTTTATAAATGATGAAATGGTATATGAAATGAATCATATATGAACTGCGGATATGAAATCAAGTGAAGCTATGATCTTCGCAGGTGTACTCTGCGAAGATCATAGCTTCACTTGATTTCATATCCGCAGTTCATATATGATTCATTTCATATACCATTTCCTCATTGATTCATTCCTCACGGGACCATTGGAACCCACAGCTGACCAGCTCCCAACGTCAGTGGCTTCATAGCTCAGTTGGTTAGAGCGTCGCACCGGAATCGCGAGGTCACGGGTTCAAACCACGAGTTCAAACCCTGTTGAAGTCCAGAATTTTTCAGGCCTCTCTACGCAATTGTAAAAATTGCGTTCATAACTGCGAAGATCATAGCTTCACTTGACTGTTTTATAAGAAAGTGAAAAAGCAAATAAACAGGCCAAAGTCAGCTATTCTCGGAAACGTTCTGGAACTCGTATTTCACTGCAACTTCGGGCACTTCTCCTTGGGCCAACAAGCGGGGTAGAGCACACTGGACTGCCGGTTCTCTCACAGGGGGAGGATTCTACGCAAGGTGTACTCTCCATTTCGCTGGGCGTTTCAGGGAGGAGGTTTAGGTGGCGCCTGTTTCTCCTTAGCTATCCATTTGGCGTTTCGACAGTGTAGGACCGAGGAGTACCAGCTTTATCTATCACGGTCCCCTCAACCATTTTACTGGGTAGCCAGACAGGATCTCCTGGTAAGAGGTCCGGGAGGCTCTTAGCAGAGTGTCGTCGATCAAAATTCTTCTTCTGTGTGGATTTTAGTACAGAATCGTTCTCCCTGAACTGCTCTAAGTAAGGCGAGTTAGGTTCCAGGTGGCTTGGCAGGATAGGAAACCGTGGTGCGGATTTTCCTTCCCATCAGAAGTTCAGCGGGGCTGAGGCCACTTTCAAGGGGAGTGGCACGATATGCCATTAGGGCTTTGTATGGGTCTGATGCCTTCTCTAGTAAGTTTTTTACAGTCTGAACAGCAGGTTCTACCTCGCCATTTGCTTGGGGGAAATTGGGGCTTGACGTAATGTGCGTGAATCCAAGCTCTTCCTGAAACTTGGCAAATGTGTTCGCTGAGAACTGCGGGCCATTGTCTGACAGTAGCTCGTCTGAGATGCCGTGTCGCGCAAACATGGACTTGAGGTGCACTATTATGTCAAGTGAAGTAGTGCGGGACAGCTTGGCTACCTCAACATATCGAGATAATTAGTCAATGACAAGTAGGTACTGTTGATTTTTCAGCTCAAATAAGTCAGCGGCAAGTTTCTGCCAAGGCCGGTCAGGGAGTTCAGAAGGAATCGCTGGCTCTGCTGTGTTAACATGCTGTTTCATGCAGCTTGGACATCTCTTTACCACTTCCTCCAGTTGTCTGCTCAGACCTGGCCAGCATACTGAGGTTTTTGCCCTCTCTCTGCATTTGTTACCCTGATGGCCTTCATGAACTCTCTCCAGGACATCTAGTCGCACGGACACAGAGATGACAAGACGATTGCCCTTCATCAGTAAGCCTTAATTGTTGTATTGTCAGTTCATTTCTCTCTGGCCAGTATGGTTTCAGCGGTCCAGGGAGTTGAGATCTCTCGGGCGATTGGGTCGAGGAATACTCCATGATCTGCTTTGTAACAACACTTCATCTTCCTGTTGTTGGCACCTCAGCTCTTCCAGTCGATCCTCCGTTGCGGGCAGGTATCTGATAACCCAGTCAACATAGGCCATAACATCATTTTCCAGCTTCTCTTCCTGCTGGTTCAGAGGTTTTACGAGAAGCGCACGGGATAGTGTGTCAGCGGTACACAGGTTTTTTCCCAGGTACATGTGAGATGCTGTAGGAGAATCGCATCATACGCATCCGGAAACGCTGCACCCTAGCTGGAAGCTCGTCGAGTTTCTTGGTACTGAACAAAGGGAATAGAGCCTTGTGGTCCGTTTTGATGTGAAACTTGAGTCCAATCAGATAATCTGCACAGCGTTCACTTGCCCAAGTTATGCCCAATGCTTCCTTCTCAATTTGGGCATAGCTCTGTTCTGTAGGACTCATGGCTCTTGAGGCGTAAGCGACTGGGCGCCATTGGTCATCATGGTTTTGCAGTAGAACCGCCCCTAGGCCATAAGAAGATGCATCTGTGGAGAGTTTTGTCTGACGGCTTGCATTATAGAGGGCAAGGGTAGGAGTGGAAGCGAGGCTGTTTTTGACAGAAGAGAAGGCCTGTTGCTGAATTTCACCCCTTGTCCAGTGGTTCTTGGTGCTCAGGAGATCTCTTAGTGGTTTGGTGAGCTCAGCTATATGAAGTTGGAATTTGCTCAGCTGATTAACCATTCCAAGGAGCCTTCTTAGTTCTGATGGGTCTTTAGGGGCTGCCATCTTAGTAATAGCTTCCACTTTCTTGGGGTCAACTTGTGTGCCCTCGGCATTGACAATGGTGCCTAAGAATTCTACAGATGGTTTGGCGAATTCACCCTTTTCTTCATTTAAGGTAAGGTTAGCCTCTTGTAGCTTGCATAAAGTTTCTTTCATATGCTCATCATGATCTTTGAACGATTTACCGAAAACCAGGTTATCATCCATCTGGCACAGAGATCCTTCCGTTCCTTCCAGGAACAGTGAAATTCGCTTTTGGAAATGTTCGGGCGCCGAACTGATTCCAAATGGTAGACGATTAAAGCAAAACCGGCCGAATGGCGTGATGAAGGTGGTGAGCTTGGACGACTCTGGTGACAAGCCAATTTGCCAGAACCCTGAATTTGCGTCTAGTTTGCTAAATACTTTCGTTCCAGCTAATTGTGCTAGTGTGTCGTCAACACAGGGTAAGGGGTGGAATTCCCTCAAGATGTTTTCGTTTAGCCTTGTTAGATGTACACAGATTCGAGCTTTGTCGTTAGCCTTGGGGACTACGACTGTCCCCGCGCACCATTCTGTTGGTTCATCAACTTTGGAAATGATGTGCATTTGCTCCATCCGGGCGAGTTCTTCTTTGACTTTCGAAAGGAGGGGAACAGGCACTCTCCTGGGTGTGGTAAGAGCGAATGGCTTGGCATCTGGCTTCAGTTTTATGACATAGTCAGGTCGGTCTAGTTTTCCGAGTCCAGTGAACAGGTCTGGAAACTGTGCTTTGTAATCTTTGTTTGCCTCTATAGCATTTATCTTCTCAACAAGTTGGAGTGACTCTCTTGCTGGGCGACCGGGGAGGGCTTGTCGGGCTCCGGTCACAACAAATATTTCCTGGCCTGTAGCCATTTCAGCATGAGTGATTTTTCCCATAAAGTAGACATGGATAGGGAGGGCTGTATCTGCTGGGCCAAACAAAGTCTTGCTTGATTTGATCAGAGTTGGGGAAGGATGCAGTGAATTATAAAATTAATGCTCTCAGGGATTATTGTCACATCCGCCCCAGTATCTATCTTGAAGGAAACAGGGGAGTTGTTTAAGGTTCCAACTGCTCCTAAGAAGGCGTAGTTCCTCAACCGAGCCAACTGTGTTCGAAGACTTGCAAACGATTCCCCAGTTACCTCTCTTTGAGCACTTGTGGCAAGTTGTTTCCTTGGCAGGGCAGTATTGTCGAATATGTCCTAGGGTTTTTCCACAGTATTCACAGCGTCTCACCACTGGGGAATCTTCAACTTGATTCTTGAAGACTTTTGATTTTGACGGCTTCTCAAAGTTGACAGCGTCCACCTCGGCGAGTTCTTTGAAGCCGTTTTTCATCAGGGTTTGCTGTTTCTTCACGGCTTCGCTTTGTCGGGCCTGGTGCATCGCTTTCGTAAGCGTAAGATCGGGGTCAAGGTGAACTTTTTCGGAGAGTTTAGAGTCAAGCAAGCCAACAACGATCCGGTTCCTAACCAATTCGTCCTGAAGTGTCCCAAAGGCGCAATGTTCGGCCAAAGCGTGTAAAGCTATGACGAAACTATGAACTGTCTCACCTTCCTCTTGCCGGCGTCTGTTGAATTTGGCGCGCTCAAAAATAACATTTCTGCGTACTACGAAATGTTCGTCAAACTTCGTCTTCACAGTGTGATACTGTTTCAGTTGAGTAGTTGATAACTTGAAGGAGTTGAGGATATCATCGGCTTTGTTGTCCATGGCGTAGAGTAAAGTGTTGATCTGGCTTTCTCCCTCTTCTTTCACTAGGCCTGTTGCTTGGCGAGAGGGGGCAAAACGTCGGCTCCATTTAGGCCAGCCCTCTGGATGACTGAAGTCGAAATTTTCCGGAAGCTGAACTCGGAAGGACGTCATTGTCTTTCACCGCTTCTGACACCATATAATGTTAGCTAGGTAATCGACTATGAGGCAGAATCGAACGCACCAGCAACACGTTTAATCGAGCAATATGGCTGCGAGCACATGGCATGTCGCAAGGGCCCCAGGGAAACAATGGCTTACGCAACAGCTTACATCACAATTTATAGGACTGCACACTTGTCAAGTCCAAATGACATTTGGATGTCCCCAGAAAAGTTTCTCACCGTTTGGACAAGGGAGCCAAGTTGGTCTTTCGCACCATATAGCTTTATATGATCCATATTCACTTTAAATCATCCATGAACAGAAAGGAGGTGGTTAATCTTGCTCTCATCTTTCTCAATACCAGGATTGGTGGCAACATGATAACAATGAAGAGTAATGGAGATAACGAGTCTCCTGGGAAGATCCCTCTCTTGATGTCAACTTGGCCAAGCTCTCTTCCACCTGATGCCAATAAAGGTCTCCAGTTATTCATGCTGTTACTGATTAACGTTATGAAATTTCTTGCTGCTCCAACCATGTTCAAACAACTTAGGATACAGGCATGAGGAAAGACATCGTATGCTTTCCTGAGGTCAGTTCACGCCATTGACAAGTTAGTCAGTCTTCTCCGAAAGTTCTTCAGGATTGCCTTGTCTACAAGCAGTTGATCTTTCTTCCCACTTGATCGTCGTCTGCATTCTTTTTGTTCGTCAACTAGCGATCCATGTCTTTCCCGATGTATGTCAAGTTTTTTTCCCATTATCCCTGTCAAAAGCTTCCACATTGTTGGCAGGCATGCAGTAGGGCGGTAATTGAAGACAGTTCTTTTCAAATCATCCATTAAGATACCGTGACATTTCCAGATTGTACTCCTTCTTGAAGGAATGCTTAGAGCTGAGGGTGTATTTCAGTCAGAGTCCCAAACCAAAAACCTTGGATATAGTCAGAACCGGCTGCCTTCCACTTAGGCATCTTTCTCACTCCAGATCGTATATCCTCCAACGTAATGTGAATGTCCTGTTGCGCCTCTGTCGTCCTAAGTCCTTAAGCCAAGTTGCGTTCTCATTGTGGTCCTCTGCCCAGATGTTACTCCAAAATTATGTTGCTTCAGTCAAATTTGGTGACTCAGTCTCTTATCTTTAACTTGTTCGAAACAGATTGTTTTGAGTGAATTGAAGGCACCTATCCTCACACGCCTTCATCTTGATCACACCTGCTTTGGTCTTTTGTTTCAGCACTTCTGAGGCATACCAAGTTCCCTTCCTTTGTAGCTGATATTTTCTATTCAGTAACATTCTCTTTGCTTTGATCTTGTATTTCCTTTCAGGGGCACCCAACGTCAATTTTCGGAAAATATCTGTTCGGAAGACGATTTGAGATCTAGAATTATCCGAAAATTTGTTGTAAAATTTCTTGCTTGCCTGCCTTTCCTAGGATTTTCGAACATCTGAAAAATGGTATAATTGCCCATTTTTAACGGACTTTTACCCTAAAAAGGTCACCTAGAATTTTCGGGAGCCTTTTTTCTGGCTAAAATTTTCGAAATGGTAGGTTTTGATACCTATAATTTTCGGATCACTAGACTTTCAGCTAGGAAATCCGAACAGATGAAAACTTTTTAGGGGATAAAATTATGCCTATATGTACCGTTTAAATACTAAAATACGTTTAACAGTGCTATGTTTGAGTGCTTTTGAACTACATTCTCGTTGGGTGCCCCTGTCCTTTCCTTACTTTCTCGATCTTACATAAATCCTTACGCCATGATTCGATGTTTCTGTTGATTCGTCTTTTCCGCAATGGTTCTCCCTTTTTGAACTACTTGCAGAACAAGACATAACGTCTCGAGTATCACATTCGACGCACGTATAGAAAATGTAAAAACAAAATAACAATGTTTAAGAATCTTGAAATATATTTCGCTCTTCGAGCCTCATCAGTCAAAAAGAACCTCATGTAAGACGCATTAAAAAAGGTGTGTGTGTTCCTAGATGTCATGTAACCATGGGGTAACCTATTTTACGTGGTCTCGCGCCACTATCGCGCAGGGAACGCGGAAACAATTCCACTCGCTCTTAGAGTTCGTCATAGCCTGCGAGCAGGCTCTCTCTCTGCGGTGGGAGAAAAGGAGAGCCTGCACGCATCCCTCTGAATTTTGAATGCCACCTCCTGATGTCACGCTGAGAGAGCTGTCAAAAATTGGCCAATCAGCGCGCACCAGAAGTAAACATTGAAAAAAACAGTAAGCCACGCGTTGTGTATTTCTAAATTGCTCGAGGCAGAAACTCCAAAAAAACTGTAAAGGAAGGAAGCCTTCGCCAGAAAATCCTAACAACTACTGCTGATGCTGTAAAGCGTAGCTGAATATTCTGTACGGTAATTCGTCGGAGTCCCTTCCACGGAAAATGTGTTTCGTTCGTCAGGGAAAAAAATTAGCACACAAACTTGAAACGACTGGAATCGTAACAGAGAAATCCGTTTTCCCTGAGCGCATCTCCACCGTGTGAGACTCGTCGACCACAACTGCTGCCAAATTTCGGTAAAGCGAAGCGGAATTATCTTTTTAAATTTATTTTAGTGAAAATCAGACATTACAACTACTACATCACACTTTAATACTAGACAGATATTCTAATTCCTACACCAGTTTATTTCAAGGCTTACCGAGTATTTGTGATTATAGATATGTATTTTGCTAATTCAACCATTTGAAAATTGGACTATTTTGTTTTCAAGTGTATCGGTGTCACCCAGGAGATCAAGGAATCATTTGTGTAGCCACCTTTTCGGCTTAACCAAATACTTGCTAAAATCGTGTAGAGTTCCTTTATCGTTCTCTATCGTTCTCTATCGTTAAATCGGCAACTGAGGCAGCCGAAAGGCCCAAGTTTTTGTCCAAATGTAATCAGCGATAATGCTTTGTCGAGGACAGGAAACTGCCACGGTGACATGAAGTCACCCTCGTTGTATTTTGGCCGCTACGAAAAACAGTTGGGGAATAAGACTTTTCCCGAATCCTGTGGATAACAGAGATAGAACTTCCTTTCCTTCCAGCTGAGAAGCCATTGCATCGCGTTGCCCGACCTTTAATTATGTAAAGTTACGGTAACATTCTACAATTTCTGACCAGCCAATGGTGACGTCACCAAGTAATTTAATTTCAGCCAATCAGTATTTTGCGTCCAAAATTTGGACGCGACCTTCAAAATACAAAGCCATGCGGGCAGGCCCTCATTCTACCCCCAGCCCAGTCCCTCAGAGGGCCTGCTCGCTCGCTAAGTTCATCAATGAACCTTCTGGTACTTTGTCTATCGCTTTTCTTTCAACATTCCCATTCTTTTCAGTCGTAACATAAGTGGCTCCATATAGCAAAGAGGTCAACTCGATTATGTCTCCAGTATGGATGTCCTTCATTGCTTCATTCACAACACAACTTCTGATCTCAGTTTTGCGCTGTCAAATGATTTCAAGGATAGCAACCCTTCTTTTCGTTCTTGATGCATTACTTCAATACTCCTTCATTGTAGAGGTGTATGTGCTCGATCAAGGTCGTTCTGCTCCATCATGGGAAGCTCATTTGGGTCCTCTCTCTCTGATCTGTTAACCTCCTCCGTACTGACATCTTCCTGAATTTTTTTGTCCTGTTGGAGATGGTTCTCGCACTGCAATTCCTTGCCGTTCATTTTGTACAGCTTGGATAATTTTATCATGCCCTATAGCTACTTGTTCAAGCCACTTGATCACAAAGTCTCTGTTCACTCACGTTAGACAGTTCTCAAGTTGGACAGTGGAAGCATATTAACCGATGAATGCGATATTTCTGAACACTTGAACAAATTTCTTGCATCGGTTTTTACACGGGAAAACCTAGAAAATATTCCGTCATTTAAACAGATCATTATCATTGTCGATGATAGTCTCCAATGCTCAGTTACTGTAGTCTCCAAGTTACTGAAAGAGTTGAAGCCTCGCAAGTCTCCTTGGCCGGATGGCATTCACCCGTTGATTCTAAAAAACTGCGCGGATACTTTAGCTACATCAATTTGTAAGATCTTCAATTTGTCGTTCTCGTTAGGCAAGATACCGGATTGCTGAAAGCAAGCTGATATTATCCCATTACACAAAAAAGAGGCTAAAAACAACTGTAAAAACTACTTTCCAGTCTCATTAACTTCAATACTATGCAAAGTGCTCGAGAAAATTGCAAGGCAACATTTGGTAGAATTCTGGATATCTATGAACATTTTTATCTCTGACCAGTTTGGATTTATGAAGGGCAGATCTTCTTCGTCTCAATTCTTAACAGTCTTGTATGACTGGGCTCAAAATAGGAATAACGGACTTCCTATTCATGTGGTGTTTTTGGATTTTTCCGAGTCGTTCGACCCTGTTCTACATGAACGTTTATTATCAAAGCAGCAAGCATATGGCATCAGAGACCCACTGTTATCATGGGTAA
>NC_090873.1:30491918-30496918 GCF_036669935.1 Montipora foliosa
TTTGTTCTTAAAGCTTGTTCCTGAGCAGCAAGAATCAAACCTTCTGTCTCCTTTTTTAAGAACCCATTCCTGAGCCATCTCCAAGACTCCTCTCCAGCTTCATCTGATATTTGTTGGACAAACGCACCATGTAGGGCTTTCTCCTTCTAGTTTTTTTACTTTCTCGTCTTTCTTCCTCTTCTCATTGTCCTGCAGACTCTCTTCTTCAACAATCACTTTCTCGTTCAACGCAGCTTGAAGCATCCACTCTGTGCTCTCCCTTAGGTAGCCATGAAGGGATTTGCTCTCCCTTCTTACACACTCAGTCCTCTTCCCCCTTCCTTTCTCGGCAGGAACACCCTAGCAACATAACTCCTGGTGTGCAGACAGCCATTCATTGCCAAGATCTTCCTAGTTCTTCTATCCATGTTGGCTACTTCCTCCATTGTCCAGTCCACAATCCCCGCACTGTAGCGTACTACACATAGAGCCCAGGTATTGATGCCAGGGATCACATTTCGTCCATTGAGTTTTGATCTACACAACTTCTTGACTCTTCTGATATACTCCGAAGTTATCGTGCCTTTCATCTTGGTGTTGAGAGTCTGGTCCAACTGTAAGATGCCAAGGTATTTGTAGCCTTCCTCCTCTATTTCCCCTGTTTGCTGGTCGTCTGGTAGTTCTATTCTGGCTTCATGTCCTTTGCCAGTTTGTATCCAGCTGTCATTTTTCGTAGTACTAGGGTCAAGGGTAACATGATCAGTATAAACAGTAGTGGTGAGAAGGTGTCACCTTGAAAAATTCCTCTCCTAATGTCCACCCTCCCGAGAGGCATTCCTCCTGATGTCAATACCGTCTTCCAGTTCATCATGCTGTTGCTGATTACAGAGATCATATTCTTGGCAGCCCCAACCATCTCCACGCATTTCAGGATCCATGAATGCGGTACCATATCATATGCCTTCGTGTAGTCTATCCAAACCATTGATAAATTTGCTAACCTTCTGCGGCAGTTATTCAGGATTGCCTTGTCTACAAGCAATGGATCTTTAGTTCCTCGGGGTCCCTTCCTGCAACCCTTCTGTTCATCTGTTAGCAGTGCATTCCTTTCCAAGTGGTGGTATAAGTTCTCTTCCATAACTCCTGTAAAGAGCTTCCACATCAAGGGTAGGCAGGCAATAGGGCGGTAGTTGCTGGCCTGGGCACCCTTCGCTGTGTCGTTTTGTATCAAAACTGTTCTTCCCCTGACCATCCACTCTGGTACATTCCCCTGACATATACAGTCTTGCAAGCATTCTTGCAATCTAGAGTGCAATCCTGTTTTTTTAAACCAGAACCCCTGAACAAGATCGGGGCCGGCTACCTTCCAGTTTGCCATCTTGCTCACTCCAATATCCTCCACAGTGATGCTGATATCTTCTTGCACATCTGTTGAACTTGTACTCCAATCCTCTAGCCAAGATGCCCTCTCATTATTATTATTATTGTTTGTCATCTCACGGTTAAAATGATTTCAACAAGCTGGTAATGTTCAACTGAGTATCAAGTTGCAACCTTCAACCTTAGATGTTCAGTGCATATCTCAAAATCCTAGCCGTTCCTAGGAGGCAGGCCTTTTGGAGGGTTCCAAGGTTCAGATTATGTCTGGTCTTAACTAACCAATAGTTGAAATTATTTGAGATCGTACAAAAAGATCCTAATACTATGGGAATCACCATCACTTTGCTGCAGCTGCAAATCCTCTTCAATTACCTTTTCAGATCCTGATATTTGTCCACCTTTTCTTTCTCTTTCTCAACAACATGGGTGTGAAAATGGCATTTTACATCTATAATATTACAATGGCTACTCTCCTTCTCAAGAACCACTATATCTTGTCTGAAGTGCTCCATGACCTTATCTGTTTGAATCCTCATATCCCAGAGGATTTTCACTTTCTCATTTTCAAACATCATTTGTGGGCTATGATCATACCAATTACCTGCATGTTCCAGGTCATATGTTTTACAGTTGCCAATATATGACCTGAGCAACTTTATCGTGGCGCCATTTCTTGTATTTTGTCTGAGCCAAGTATTTGCATTCACGCAACTGTTTTGTCTCTTTCTCCACATAGCCTGCATAAGGGGGAGATGTTCTCTTTGTCAATATGATGTTTAATTGACCTTGTTCTGATGGCTTGTTCTTGTGAAGCCATGATACTACCTTCAGTTGTTTTCTTCAGACATTTTTTCTTTAACCAGTTCCACGTTATCTCATCCCTAAACTCGGTGTTCCTGAAGAATATACTGTTCATGGTCCTATTTTCCAAATTCTCTTTTCTGGTTCCTAGTACGCTCTCTCTTGTTTTTCCGATGTCAACGGTTCCTTCTCTCTTTACAGCTTTCATCATTTTCTCATTACTTTCTGCAGCATATGCATACTGGCAGTTCTTTTCTATCAAGACACAGTCTTCCACACTAATCAGTCGCCCCTGTCCCCGTTCGGGTTTCTTGATATACAGGCTATCAACATCACCTTTTTTTATGGATCACACCATATAGCGTCATCAGCTTTCTAGTTTTTCTATCCAAATCTTTTAATTCCTTCTGTGTCTATCCAATTGTTCCTGCCCCATACCTTATATGGGATACAGCTCGGGAATGGATGGTAGTTATGAAATTTGTGCTATTTAAATGGGACTTTAATATCTTCTTAATCCGCCTTACGTATTCTGTTATAAATGTCTACTTCAGTGTCATCTGCTTCCAGAATACCCAAGTATTTATAGCCAATATCTCGGTCAATCTCTTTTATCTTCTCACCGCATTGGGATTCGATGCCCTCAGTATGTACCAGTTTCCCTATCTGCATGATCAGCACCCACACTTACTAATCCCGAACTCCATTCTTATGTCCTTGCGAATACGGACCGTATCCATAAGGGTATGCCGCTGTTTTTTAGTCCTTTCGAATAATTTTAGGTCATCCATATATGAGATGATTTATTCTTGGGCCACCACCACCTTTACTGAGATCATACCTAGCCCTGACCTTACGGAGAACAAGGAACATGGGGATCAAGCTATAATGACAAAAAGAATGGGGGATAGACTGTCCCCTTGAAAAATTCTAAGTTTTTTTTTTTGTTGGTTTTTTTATGTTTTTTATTTATTTATTTATTTTTTAATTTTCTCACAACAATTACAATTACACAAAACTTACAGGACACAAACTACCCATTTACATATCTACACATTACAATATCTACATGCTGTGATACAATGTAAGCATTACATATAACCAATTTACAGCCTTAAGTGCGATGTTCACATACGCTTTTTACGTTGGTTATAATTAATATCTATTATTATTAAAAACTGTGCTATATTTAATTATTTCATATACTTATTATGGCCTAACCTACTTACACATTACGCTACTAGAAGACTTACGATATATTTCATAGGGATCCTTAACCGGTGTGAAAGAATTTCCACTTCTTTCGAAATTCCCTTTCACCATTCAGCGTGACCGCAATGTATTTTTCTGTTTCCATTTTATCTTGCACCAATGAGATAAAGTCGCTGGAAACGAATTTAGCATTATTTAGCGCGTTAATGTATAGAAAATATTTGTCTAGCATTATGAGATGGTTGAGGGTCAAGCGGTGCGTACAGGGACGAGTAACTCCAAATAATACCTCTGGTTCGGAGAGAAGTATATGCGCGTTACTTACGGTAGAATACCAAGTTTGGAACTTGTCCGAAAAACAATATGCTTGCAGGCAGCCATTAAACAAATGATGCATTTTTTGACTATCAGAGGGACAGAAAGGGAAGGACGGGGAAGCAACCCTCTTCATTTTGTATAGAATACCGTTGGTGGCTAAAATATTGTGTATAATTTTGTGCTGGAATATTGCCAATTTAACTTCTTTTGTGGCCTTGAACGGCAGAAGATAAATTTTATTTAAATTCTCCTTTGCGATACCGTACAATAAGAGTTTTTTTCTGAGGTGGGAGGAGGAAGATTTTCGAGGGTCAACAGTTTTATGTGTAACATCTAGTACAGATTGGCGGCGAGGGTGTAGTAGAGTCGCCTGAGTTAGCGTGAAGGAGCTTCTTCCAACTTTGCGGGTTCTCGGATGTAAGGCCATGATATTGTAAAAAGTTGCAAGTTAACGTATATTTATTACGCAAGGCGAGAAAAGACAAGAAGCAATTTTCATGCTCGTCAAAAAGGTCTGAAATTTTCTTTATCCCTGCTCGGTGCCAATGAGGCAGATATACCTTCTTTTTTTTTCAATCGTAATGAATTTGTTGTTCCATATTATCTGAGACAATATTTCGGTCTTGCTGCGAGGTGTCGTAGACACAATTCCTTGCCAATGATGAATAATTTGTTTGTAAAATTCCGGAAAATGGCCAGTAAGATCAAAAAGGTTGTATTCATAATTACATTGAAAGAGGCCAGTGCCACTAACAGTAGAGAGGAGTGATTTTGGAATATACTTCCACAGTGCGTCTGAGGCGGAGCACAGCCGTTTAACCCAAGTTAGTTTCAAAGCCTTATCGAAAAGAACAAAATCTTTCATACCAAGACCGCCATCTGCTTTATTCTTGATGAGGGTTGTCTTTTTTATCTTAGCGGTTTTTTGCTTCCAGATAAAATCGAACACTCTTTTATTAACCTCTGTTGCAAATTTTTTCCATAACGCTGGAGATGAATACAAGTTTGGAGAGGGCCAATGTTTTAACAATATTTATTCTACCGTATATAGATAGGTCTCTTCGGGACCAGACACTTAAGGGAACTTAATCTGCCAAAGAAATTTTTCTTATAGGACAATTCAATATTAAAAGTAAAATGCACTCCGAGCGCATAAACAGGATCGTCGCTAATTTGGAGATTACCAATTGCGTCTTTTCGATGGCGCATAGAGCCAAGCCATAGCATTTCTAATTTTGCCTCTCACGCTGAGAGTAAATCAAATAAATTAGAAACTGACTGGACATCGGCAAGAATGGCAGTTGTGTCGT
>NC_090873.1:30501918-30514418 GCF_036669935.1 Montipora foliosa
AGAGGGGTGGTGTTTGGCTAAAAAAGAACAATATTTACACAAAATTTTCGTCATCATCATCACAAGAGCTTTGCTCCTTGCTGATGTTAACTGCCGGAAGAGTCAGCTCCATCTCGCAGCCTAAGATTATGAGAATTGTTGTGGTATGATCCATTACTTTTCTCACTGTTCAAGCAGAGCCAAGTTGTCATGCCTATTGCTAGGGTCTCTTTGTTTTAGTACAACCAGTTTGTAGCACACAGGTAAAAGAAGGAAAGGTTGAAATCTACAATTAGTTTATTAACTTATTTGTTTCCTTGAACTGGTTATCACTTTGATGAAAACCAGATCCTTGATCACAAGCCCCAATGGTAAATATACCACATTTCTGTCGTAGTACATGGAAGACTACAAGGACGTGCATTATTTAAGTCATCTGATATATATTTGACACTAACACCTAACTCTCCATTAACGTTTTTGCAAATATTGCACCATTTCCTCAATAATGTCGTATTCCAACAGAATGGTTGCTCCATTAACCACTGCCTGACCATGGAAATCTCTTTGAATTGGAATCAAAAATTCTTATACGTCCTATGCCGTCAATAATAATAGCAACGGTGTTTGTTTCTATTGTTAACAAGAAGGCATCACAGTCCTTTCTTAACATATTAAGAATATCTTGCGGTGGTATAAAACAGTTTCTGACATATGACATGTGTAAGTCACCTGCACAGCTGCTACTAAACTTACTGACATAGTTGTTGTCATTGATTGACAAAGCAGAAGGATCTCAGATAATAAGAGAAAAATTACTATGATGAGTATAGAGTGAATAACCCAGCATCAATATTACAATGAAGTTTGCACGACACCACTGGGAAGCGTGAGATGCATTAGTTTTACAGTTGTAATTAACAATCACTGATAAATAACATTGCCACACATTGTTTAAACCGGTATATTTCAAGTCCTGCGACCATCAAAACATTACCTTCAGCCTTGGTGACAGTCTGCTGTAATAGTTTTTGAAGATTTCACAAGGCACAAAAGGCCGGGATTCATTTCCACGTCAACAAGAAAATATAACAGCGATAAAATCGAATTTGAGTTAGCCAAAGCTTTGCAAAGTAGGTTATTTGCCAGGAGCAAAATTGTGTTAGAAGGTATTTATTGCACTCATGTAAAAAATAAACAATAAGTTAGACAAAGATTTCCCTCGGAAACGATTTGAGTATTCTATGGCGTTTAAATGAATGTTGTGCAATCCTATGGTATCTCTATATTGCAATACTATAAACATGACCTACAGCCTCGGACAAAATTGATGAACTTGCCCTCCGACAATGTTGTTTTGCCGCATGGGCTCAGACACTCGCGTTCAAACAACATTGTGGGGGGAGGGTGAGCCACGACCAGGCTGTACTAAAGCTACAGCCAGTGGCAAACGTTCTAGGAACTGTACACGAATATACAGATCTGAAGCTTTCGTGGCTCACTCTCCCGTCTCAATGTTGTTTGGAAACCGAATTCAAAGATGGCACGACTCAAGAAGCATCCGTCGGTCGTTCCCAGTCAACTTCGTTTCTAACAAGGAGTGACAGCATCAAAAATCGATACTCTCTTGCCAACAAAAAGCGATGACGAATTCATCGCTCAAAAAAACGTGACTCATCCTTATACTTGTACATATTCATTGCCGTGAGAATGGCATCTTAAATTCCCACTTAATTGCTCCCGGCGGACCTTGTAGCTCAGTCGGTAGAGCAGCGGTGATTTAACCCGAAGGTCCTGGGTTCAATTTCCACCATGGTCAACCTTTTTTCTCTGTCTTTGTGTGGCCCCAATTCCATTAATAGGGTTAACGCTCACATGCTTTGCATAGCTACAAAATAGCACTTCACATTACCCTCCAATAGTTAATTCCTTGGGAATAAGTTGATTAACGTTAGGCAATCCTTATCCACACCATTAACTGATTAGAGTGTAATGTGAAGTGCTAGTTTTCTACCCCATATGAACCATGTGAGCGTTAGCACTACTAATGGAAATGGTCCCACACAAGGACAGAGAAACACTCTGACCAGCCTGTGACTGACGTCCATTGCCTTAAATCAAGTGAATTTTCATCCAATTCGCACATTGACACAAACATTTAGAGGTTACTGTTATTAGAAAGACGAAAAAAAGCTGAAATATGTTACTGTGGTATTGCGTGGCAAGGGCTCAGGAGGGAGCTTTAGCAACGACGACGGGAACGGCGTTGACGTCCCCCATAAAACCTCAAATTTGACTATTTAACGTTGTAGTTTTGCTGACGACGGCAAAGAAATGGACAAAAATGAAAAACGCACGTGCGGACAAAGCGTACAAAGCTATTGTTTTTAGCCACTAAATATGCAAATTTGTAACGTTTTCGTTGCCGTCGCCGTTAAATCTCCCTAGTATGGGAGTGGGGGGTCTTTCTTGAAAAAAGAACACTGGTTCTCAGCTTCTCTCATCCCCTGTTAACGGCACGTCAAGAATCCCTATTGTGTTAGGTTTGCTTCCTATAATTAGTGAAGCATGCCCTTATTTAAAGGCCTTCCTTCAACGGAAAGGCTTTTCGACCGTTTGTTTTTGTTATAGATATTCACATTGCTAATCATAGCAATCTGATTGGATGAATTTCAGGATTTTCATATATGAAAATTGTTCCATGGCTCGCAATGCCTGTCCGTTGATGGTAGGCCTTTAAAGTAGAAATAAGTGCCCAAAAAGGCATCGAAAAATAGTTAATCGAGGGAGTGGTTATGAAACCTTAAAACCTTCAAAAGTGAGAGCAGTGTTGTCGCAAGCGATATTGAGTAAGCCTTATTCACGATAGCCGCCATGTTGGTTTTAAAATTGTCATGCAAATTAGCCATGTGTTATGCTGGGGGGCAAACATTGGAAATAAGGCAAATTTGCGGAAAATCGGCTCGTCGAAATATTGAAATAACATTGCTAAAAGTACATTTTAGAATTCAGAATTAAGTACCTTTTATAATAATTTTATATCCTTTGATTGCCCGTTGACATTTTGACTTTTACTTCGTTATTTGATCATTTTTCACTAAAAAAAACATCCAAATAACTTGTGTAATCATTCTACTTTACTACTTAGGTGATAAACATTCAATGAACGAGGTACAAATCATCTGTGTGGCTAAATGTTCGTTACAACCTCTCGAACTTGTGTTGTTTGCCCCCTCACAAGTGTGTTGCTAATTTGCATGATAATAGCAAATCCAACATGGCGGCCATCGTGAATAAGGTCTATTGACCGTGACAGTGCACAACATTTTGTTTCCGCTTCGCACGGGTTCGCAAATCACACATGTCCAATACACCCTCATACCATTGGACTCGAATTGACTCGAATAAAGTCGCATAATTGTGGAAAACATCTTGCCATTTGTCAAGGTGCGCCAAGTAGCGAGCATTGTGCGAGATAACAATTACGGTGTGTCGGTGTAGTGCCTCTTAAATCGTTTGAGCTCCATTTATTGTGTAGGAGGAATCAAAGTAATCGATTATTGTTCGGCCGAATTGTTCAACGAGAACAAGGTGGAATAATTTCGAAATACTTAAATACTTACGAAAGCGCTGGCAATCTCGCCATATGTCTCCGTGCGTCACACATCACATGCCGTCAAATCGAGCGTTCCAGCATCATCTTACGAGAAATCTTTCGTCCGCAGCAACCCATGAGTAAAATGAGCAACGCATAAGCAAACCTGATGAACAACTCAAGAGTAACCTAGGATCTCTCACCCTTATCCTCAGTGTGCTCCCTACTCATTTGGGGGGAGTCACTCCAAGGGTTGATGAGTAGCTCATTCTGAGTTACTCGCCCCGTCACTCACAATGAGTATTTTGGGGGAGTCAGTCCAAGGGCTCATGAGTAACTCATTCTGGATTCGCTCTGACGAAGGGCTAACGCTCGAAACGTCAGCTTTTAGAATCTCTGTACGGTGGCCAATTTACATTATCAACTCCGTTGATAAAACCAAATTTTTGTATAACTCATTCTGAGTCACTCACGCCCATGACTCACAATGAGTATAAAAGCAGACGTCAAACTCGCGATGCTCATTTGGAGCAATCCCTTTGGGTGAGTGTATGGCACATCTCTGCATGCCGCTACTGCCACAAACCGTTTAGTCGGGCTTATAACAGAGTTCTTCACGAGGGGCGAGGTTGTTGGAAACGCATATACCAGGAGCCTGTGGGAGACACTACCATGGGGGACATATTTGAGGAAGTACCACCCTATGCTGCCTCGGAAGAGAGAAGTGAAGAAGATGAGGAGCGAAACCAAGATGAAGAGGAAGAACAAGACTTGGACTCGGACTCGGACATGGTCATCGAGTCTGAGGATGAAGACGTTACTGACATGGAAATGGATCACCAAGATCCCTGAGAAACTCTGCGCCAAGAGGTGGAAGAGTCACTGAGTTCAACCTATGACAAAAAGGTCAACAAGTTCTTGAAGGAGGGGGTCTCTGAAACGATAGCTGAGACCAAAGCTTTTAATGCCCTGTTACCCGTTTACAGAAGAAAGTTGCGAGGGCTGTACTTGCACTATCTCCAGTGGTTTGAACGTCTAAAGCATGACCCCGTGCATAAAGACGTTATGAAAACCCGACATCTTTTCATTGAGGAGGATTCAATGGATGTTGTAGAGGCTACAGATCCAGCTGTGGGGAGACTGAAATTTTTATTGAACAGGATGTTCCAACCGCGTCCCATCCCAACGCAAGATGAAGAAGAACAAAATGATGATGACAAATGAACGATTTTTAGGTGTACAAACTAAAGAACGTTGTTTGTGCTACTGTGCATATGTGTATTGACTGTATGGGTCCTCAGGCCTCCCTATTTTGTGAATACGGAACGCGCCCAGAGACTGGGACTTGTTTGACTTTTGTATTTTTGTTTATAATAACCTATGGACACGGACTTGGATAAATGATTAAAGAATGCCTCGTTTCCATTTTTTTTAACGTGAGGGTTCTGGGTCCCCGTGGCGTCATCGTTTTCAACCAATCCCCGTGTGTGATGTCATCCCGTCTCGGCCAATCCCGTATGCGACGTCTCTATATATGTCACGACCCTCCTCTCTTTACCCTCTTTTCACAACATGGTCACCTGCTGAACGGATCTGCGCAATATTTTTCATATAACTCAATGATGAGAAATGTTCAAGTCTTCCGTGAGAACAATATCATTGATACGACCGGTGGTGGCTGGCTCGTACGTAAGTACGGGCTCCGCCTTCCTACGCCTCCCTACCCGAGAGAAGGCTTGGCGCGAGTAGGTTAATTCTGCATCCCCGTGTTTGTCGTCGGATCTATCCAACGCCGTCGACCGGCTAGACGAGTTATTGCTTCGTGCCTCTCCCGCAGGATCATCGTCCATTGCTTTCGACGTAGTAGCGGAACTAAACGACCGGTTACCACCCCGCCATGGGAATACCTCTCCTCTCTAAGTCTTCTCACATGGGGACTATAAATGTTGGGGTACCCCTTTCCCCCCCCCCCCCCCAATCTCTCTCCTCAGGTCCCCCCCCCCCCCATCCCTCTCCTCAGGTCGTGTGACCTTACAAGTCAGGCCATAAATGTTGGGGTACCCCCCTGATGCTAACACGTACGAAGTGGAGTCGTGTAAATAGACCATCAAACTCAATCTTGCTTCGACCATTGGCTTTTTCGTGTATCAAAACGCTAAGAGGCGCATGTTGGAATTCTACTACGACTGCGTCGACAAGTATCTCGATCGCAGTGATTTCCAACTCTGTGAGATAGACACGGACAGTGCCTACATGGCACTTTCTGTGGTGGAGTATACCCCCAAGCCGTGCTTCAAACGGTTTGGCAACGCAGTATCCGACGCGCGACGAGCAGGGGATCGGGACCCCAGTCAGGCTATCGTTGCCGACACCATGAAATTGGTGGGAAACTCGAGTTACGGCAAGGCCATTATCAACCAAGAACGGCACCGTAACGTAGAGCACTGTTCCGAGATCAAGGCTTCGCAACTGCTGAACGAACCTCACTTTCGTGGGCTCACACCCATCAATAACAACACGTACGAAGCGGAGTCGTGTAAAAAGACCATCAAACTCAATCTTCGTTCGGCCATTGGCCTTTTCGTGTATCAAAACGCTAGGAGGCGCATGTTGGAATTCTACTATGACTGCATCGACAAGTATCCTTGTTTCGACTTCTTTCCTTTCCGTGTAGCTAAGTAGCTTTAAATACCCGTAAAATGGAGCACGGATGGAGACGGGGGAGTAAAATGAACGCACCGTCGACCTCAGGTTTATCAGTTGAATTACTGTTACGAGTTATCGACGTTAAATATGGTTGCTTTACTTTACTTTACTTTACTTTACTTTATCTTGATCGCAGTAATTTCCAACTCTGTGAGATGGACACAGACAGTGCCTACATGGCTCTTTCAAGGAAAAGTGTGGAAAGCCTGGTGAAACCTGAACTGAGAGAGGCATTCGAGGCAGATAAAGCGAATTGGTTTCCACGTACGGACACACCCGAATATCGTGCCTACGACAAAAGAAAGCCGGGACTCTTCAAGGAGGAATGGCAAGGGGACGGCATCATTGGACTTTGCAGTAAGACCTACTACTGCTTTGGCGCAAAGGACAAATTTAGTTGCAAAGGGGTGAGCAAAGGCTTGAACGCCCTTGACAAAGACAAATATCTCAACGCCTTCTTCACTCAGCGCCCAAGCAGTGGTGTCAATCGTGGCTTTCGCACCGTCAACAATACCATGTACACGTACAATCAAGTGCGCGACGGCTTTTCTTACTTTTACCCCAAACGAAAAGTCCTGGACGATGGTGTGAGCACACAACCTTTGGATATTTGAAAGTTGCGGGGTGTGCGTACGGGGCGCCAACTTTTATGTGTGGACTGAGTAGGGACACTACGGAACTGGGGTGACTTTAAGGAGACTCTACTCCATTTCTTGTATATATTGTAAATATTTGTTACGGGGCACCAATTCTTGGTGTGACCGGTGGGATGATTGTGTTTTTTCATTGGCCGGCCACATTCAAAATCAGCGTGGATCAATAGGGTGCATGTATGGGGCGCCATCTTCTTGTAGAGATCTTGTAAATCGTCATTAAAATCTGTTTTGGTTGGATTTTCTTGTGTGTTTTGTGTTTTTAGCAGAGGGGTCTGGAACCTTTTCTTCCTAATTGGGGAGAGGTGTCCCAGTGGGGTCTGGGACATAAAAAACGCCTAAGGAAACGCCTAAAACGGGTTTGTCCGTTGAAACGTCTACAAAAACGAAACGCTCACGACCACGCCCCTAAACAATTCCTACGGTCTGTCAATAAAATTTCTTCTCGACCAATCAGGAGCCAGCTGGATAATTATTCAAAGTATTAGAGCTTTGATAATCCTAATATTATCCCGTTACGACGAACCAATCAGAAGCCTCCATTTCAACGCGTCCTTAGCAACGCCCCTTGCAACGTTCCTTAGCTCCTCAAATTCCTTTGCGCAAAAAAGGAGCGCGAATCATACATGATATATATACTACTGGAAATGATTTGTCACTGAGACACAAATCACTGGTGAAGGATTAAAAGACTCAGTCCGTAACCAGTAGCCGTTGTTAGAAAAGATTGAAGATGACCATTTGTGATTCTGAAAGTATTTACAAGGCAAACGATTAGCGTGGTTCCAAAATTGAACATATCAAAGGTTCGAGAGAGAATTCTGGCCTGAACAGTTTGTTTGAACATGACTGTGTGTTGAAAAAAAAGCTACAATTGACTATCACATTTTTTCTGGATTTATGAGACTCTAAATTTCAGTTCGTTCAAAGTGTTAGTAAACTTTTGAATAAATCATAGCAACATAGGAAGCTAATAAACATGCAAAACCATGTCGTGGGTAAGCTACACATGATTGTTTCAAAACCGGTCAGGGTAAAATGCAGACTGCAGACTGCAGACCAGGGGTAAAATGCAGACCGAGGGTAAAGTAAAATGTTAATAATAAAAAACTATTCCTAAGGATAAAGTAGTGAGTGTTCGTGATAACAATGGGGGTTGACAGGCCTACACAACTCCTATCCACGTGTTTTAGCCAGCTTAGAGTTTGGCTCGAATGAGTGTCTTTTAAGGATCTGCCCCTTTTGTACGAAATGTTCGGGGGATCTTTAAATATTTTGCTAAGTTGCGGTTGTTGTTGGATTTAAAAAAAAATTGCCTGAGTATTTGTTTAAGATTAGGCACCGTTCGGTGGTATCGTATGACGAACGACAAGATTTGTACTTACTTTGCGCAAATCTCATTATAGCATGTGAACAATTGGGTGTTCGATAGTTCAGTACACTTAAAACTGCACAAAAAAGCACAGAACTGGAGCCAACCTCTCACGCCTTGCTATCTTACGGCAAACATCAGCGCTGTTCCATCAAACACACCATCAATCTAGAAAAGAACACAACATGCTGTAAATAGTACATTTTAGCCACAAGAAGAAACACAGCATCAAGCTGCGTACAATTGGATCGAACGCTGCATGCTCACGTTTCGCGAGTGACAAACCAACCAATAAAATCGCAGGATTTTTGATTCGCCGCTTGAGTATTAAAACTGAAATAACTTCTCTTTGCCCGAGTGATACCGAACATTGGTCTCTATCGCTCTCCCTTATCGGCAACTGATGAGATCCCGAAACCGCGGTCTTGACTGAGAAAGACGGCCATGAACCTTCTAACCGAAGACGGACTTATAGCAGTCCCAACAACCTCCAAATAGGACGATGCCCAAATGGAGATTGAAATGTTACTTTCAGACCATGGCGACTTATATTGCTCCAACCTCGCAGACATGCAGCAACGAGCATACAAAACCGGACAAAGAACGTGCGGGAAGGAAAAACCTTTATTAACACAAACGTTTTCAAAGGAGAACGATTCGCAAACGAATCTATATTTCATATAGAAACGCATTTCAAATCTACTGAAACATTTCTGTATATACACGCATTTCTCAAATTGCCACCCCTTAGTGGTAAAAAAAGGGCTTTATCAAAGGCGATGCACTTAGACTTCCCCGAACAAATTCCTCTGAAAAGGAATTCAAAACTAAAATCTTGCATTTTAGAGCACATCTTATCGAACGAGGATACCCAGAAAGCCTGATTACGGCAACACTTTCAGACATCACTTGAAATTTGAGAACAGGAAACTTGCCCTCGTACAGAAATGCAAAGAAGATAAGTGAATCTTGTCGTTCATCACATAATACTGCCCAACGGTGCCTAACCGTAAACAAATACTCATGCAAAAATAGAATTTAATCCAACAACAACCGCAACTTAGCGAAATATTTAAAGATCCCCCGAGGGTTGCGTACAAAAAGGGCAGATCCTTAAAAGACATACTCATTCGAGCCAAACTGCGAGAAAGCTAAAATACGTGGATAGGATTTGTGTAGGCCTGCCACCCCCATTGTTATAACAGTCACTCTTTATTTTATCCTTATCACTCGTTTATTATTGATATTTTATTTTACCCTTAGTCTGCATTTTACCCCTGGTCTACAGTCTGCGTTTTACACTGACCAGTTTCAAAGCATTGCAAATACTCTCAAATTTCCGACTTCAAATCCTGTTACCAGAAGAGTTTTCTTCACAAATTTTGATATCTATATCTGCGATTCAGTGCAAAATCCAGATCATGGACATCGAAATAAAGCATTGACATAAAACCGTACAACATCAATATTGGTCTACTTTATTCAAGACTAACAAACATCATCCTTTTCAGTACCTTACATTTTCAAACAGTGAGAAAATTGCCGTCAAAATTGATCTAGCATTTCCTCAGCAATAGCCTAACTTATTGTTTCTGTTTCCATCTGTACACCACAGTGTCCGCCATGATCAGACCTTTTACATTTCCAACGACACGAAACCCATGCAGCGCGATTTTCAAATTCAGTGCTCATAAAGCGATTTGTTTTGTCCCCGCTTCAACATGAAAAATAATATTTTTGTCTTGTGCTAAAGCTGCTCCGTTCGTAAACTGCCATTCCTGTCCCTGGGCCCTGGACACATCAGTTAAATTCTGCGTGCAATTATACTTAACAGAGGGGGCAGCTTTTGTGTCAACGATTACTAGTTAGTATCAATTGAAAGCTAAGGCATTTTAGATTTGCTATGTAAAAACCGCTTTCAAAAATACCTAGATTTTGAAAATAGTTTCGAAAATGCCGATTTTCCGACATTTTGCAATGAGGTGCCGGGGAAAGCCAGGGTGGGGATTTTTCAAAGGGAACACAAAAACTGAACGATATTTTGGCAAACGTCAATAGTCTAAAATAGTTGTTGAACAAGGGCGACATGCATGTCCCCTCATGTCGTAATTAGTATGAAGTAAAAACGTCAGTATTGTAGACTTTGTCTATGCAAAAATCGCTTGAAGAAAAGGCCTATAGCTGGAGTTTTCCAAAGGTGTTGAAATTCTCGATTTTCTAACATTCTGCAAAGGGGGTGCCAAGCGAAAATGTTGAAACAAGGGCGATTTTTTAGCCAAACTAAAATACTTTAGACATGAATGCATAATTAGGTCATTGAGCGAGTTGTATGTGCTAGTGTTTCTTTTCTGCTTCTAGATATTTTCGTAAGAAAATCGGCCATTTTTGAAAATTTCCTTTTGGTTCCCCACTTGCAAAATCACAGGAGCCTATGAGTAGGAGCTTGCCTAGTTCTCCCATACAAGCCCTATGAGTCAACCTTTGCGATCATTTTTCTAGTTTGAGAGTGCTACGAGTTCTTCGGCTCTGCACGCACTGTCTAGAATGGCTAATCAGAATAAGGCTATTGACAAAAATAGCACAAACAATGTATCCAAATTGTATATTTTAATTTAAACGTGAGTTTCCTGCTGAAGGATTAGTTCAAAAAATAGAATTATACGCGCAAAGATTGACTGAAAGATATAGTGCATAGGGAGGCTCCTACAGGCATAGTCTCCTGAAAATCATAATTTTCGATACTTTTGAAAAAGTTGCTATTTCTTCTATTCTTGGCCATTCTCCAATGGTGTTCTTCCACAGAAAACATATACAGTCCCTAGGATTTCAGCACATACCAATTAGCACATTATGCGAGTTGTAGTCCTTAGCTTTCTCGATCCAAGAAGTTTTCCTAAAAAGTTGGCCTTTTCTTGTTTTTAATTGTCTTCCGCCCTCCCATGCAAAATCTCAGAAAATTTGCATTTTTAATTGTTTTGAAAACGTTGTTATTTCTCTCATCTCTAGGCTCCCACGACTTGTATTTCCTATTTTTTTAGCCTCCTGGGCCCGGTTCTTCGAAAACCGATTAACTTAATCCAGGATTAGCATAAACTTTGGTTTATTGTTTTCAACTTTGAAGTGCAAGTTTCTTTTGGCTATTTTTGGTTTACAAGATTGACTTCCTCTAATGCAAACAATTTGCCAAATACCAACGTTGTACAACATTTGGGAGTAGAGAAATAAACTCCTTGGTAATTCAGTTTTAATCTGGGATTAGCGTTAACCGGCTCTCGAACAAACGGGCCCTAAAGTTTCCCTTAAATATCAGTCATTTTTCAGTATTTTGCCCTGGTCTTCCTCTGCCAAAATTTCATAAAATTGACATTTTCGACACAAAAAACTTGCCATTTTTTTTACTCTATGCCTACTTGCAAGCTGTTTTTTGCATAGAAAATATCTACAGTCAGTAAGCTTTCATTACTTTTGTGAATTGGGGCATTTGGCTAGTTGTATTTCCTCGTTTTTTTTTTTTTTTGCTTCTAGAACTTTCATCAAAATACAACAAAACGATCTGCAAAACTTCAAGCTTTTAAGGTACGTTAGAAGCTATCATCTTAGTTTTTAATTAAATCAAGCTCAGCTTATTCTGCGGTGGCGCACAAGGGCTAAACAAAACTCAATATTGAGTTGGATACACAACAATCTTTCGATACAAAATAGTTACGTAGAACAGAACAGCGTTTCACGATGAAAAAATGTATTTCTTTTAGGTGTCTAATTAGGTTGCTTGGTATTAGTTCCAATTGGGATAATTAGGCCTTTATATACCACTTCTTATGAATGTCACACCACTTGACGCCGACTAGTTTACTCGAGTTGCACTTTGTTTTATTTCGGTTTAGATTTTTTCGTTCAATGCCGGGCGACGAACAAGAAGCGGTTACTCGACAGGATTTAACCAAGTTCCGTACCTTCCTACTCGAGCAACTCAAGTCGCACACTTCTGAGCTCTCTTCTAAGTTCGCGAAGGCTTCTACCGACGCCGAGTGTACTTTATCTGTCTCTAAACAGCTCAAACTCGAGAGCGAGCTCAAGTATTCCTATCCTGGTAACGAAAGGAACTATAAGTTCAACCTTGAAGTTTTGGATCTTCTCGAAAGCGTTTCGAACTTCTTGTTCAAGATTCAGCGAAAGCGTCTCTACTTTTGAACGA
>NC_090873.1:30529418-30536918 GCF_036669935.1 Montipora foliosa
CAGATCCAGAAATATTTCGGTTGCAAACGCACTGGACGATATTCAGTCGGGTCTTGAAAAACCGCTTCCTCTTTAGCGGACACTGAAAATGATTTATTTTGAAATACAATTAGCTTCCTGTAAGGTGATCAGCGTTGTTGGATTGATGGACGTTAGATGACTCGTCAAGGTGTTATTGGGCTCCTATGGCGGCTTGCCACGCTTTTTATAAGCTGGCCAATCTTACCATTTTTTGCTGTCTTCCTAATATGTTTTATCGAAACCCAACTCTATCAGGGCCATTATAAATATTTAATCTACGCATTTTGTGGCCAAAATACCATCTGCCAGAGGGCTAAATACCGTTGTCATCCCGTGAAATATCCTGTTGTTCAGTTGAACAAGCATGGGCAAAACAACAATCGCTTTACCAGCAGCAGACCAGGAGTTCGGCCTCGACATTTGTATCTTGGTTTGAGGTGATGTCCATCCATTACCTGGTCCCACTATCCAGGCGGCTGAGAAAGGAAGGAGAGTTTGCTATACCGCGGGGCAGCTAAAGCGCTTGCGGAAGTATTGTATCCGACCAATTTCCCTAACACCTATTCTATCTATTAAAAGTCCTGGAAGACTTTGTGATCACCTGGATGGTCGAGGATTTTGGTGGGTATATTGATGCTGGCCAATTTGGTAGCCTCAAAGGATCTTCCACCACTTATTGCCAACTCAATCTAATACACAATTGGCTCTCTGAGCTAGAGAATCCTGGCTGCTATCTAAGGGCTTGTTTCTGAGATTTTAGCAAGGCCTCTGACAGGATCAACTATACTATAGAGATCACCAAGCTTAAAGAGTTGGGCGTACGTCGCTCTATAATTCCATGGATATAAAGTTTTCTAACAGAGTGGAGGCAATGCGTCAAGATCGGTCAGAGTACCTTTCAATGGCTCCCTGTCAACGCTAGGGTCCCTCAAGGGACTAAAATCGGCCCCATATTGTTCGACATCATGATAAACGATCTAAAATGGGCATCTCCGCGTTCTTCGTACTAGAAGTATGTCGATGACATGACTATCTTAGAAGTTGTACCGGCGCGTGCGACCTCAACGCTTCAATCTGAGCTTGACGTACTCAAATCATGGGCTGACAAAAAACAACATGAAACTCAGTCCTAAGAAATTTAAGGAGCTGACGGTCCATTTTCGCCGCCATATTGAACATTTTCCACCAGCTCTAGTTGTGAATGGCAATGCACTTGAAACCGCCGAAGGTCACAAAGTTCCTGGAGTCACTATTCAGAGAAACCTAAAATGTGATTCTCGAATCAACGAAATGGTAGGCATGGCCTCAAATCGACTGCATATATTACGGGTGCTAAAGCGCAGTGGCGCACCTCCACGCGATTTCCTTCGAGTTCACATTGCACTAATTAGGTCGGTACTGGAGTACTGTTGCCCTGTGTGGCATTCCTCTCTCTCTGTCTAACTCTCAGAAAGAATGGAGAGAGTGCAAAAACGTGCGTTACGCATCATTAATCCTGCCTCCCACTACGAAGACGCTTGGATGCTATCCGGCTGCACGACTCTGTGCACACGACCTATTGTGTGCGAAAACTTTTGAAATGATCAAGGAGCCCGGATCACGCCTTCACCATCTTATGCCACCGACTCCGGAGCGCGCGCAATGCCGCTCCTTACGCTTTAACGATGGACCATCGCTGATGAAATGTAAAACAGAGCGCTTTAAGAAACGTTTCTTCCCGCACGTGTGCTTTAAGGCTCATGGTCTCTAGCAGGATATTTTCTAAAGTTATTAATTATCTGTAGTAAAGTATTTATCATATCGAAATTGAAGACTGTAAATTTAGAGTAATTTAAAATTGCAAAATATGTAAATTCACAGTAATTTTAAAATGTAATGCCCAGTTCCCATCAAGTTGACAAGTTGTTATTTTACCAGGTTTATTGTTATGTAATGTAATGACGCAATTCGCTTCATGCGCGACGTTTTATAATAAAATGCTATTAATATTATTGTTATTATTGTAAACATATTTTAAGAAGTGTGGTGGAACTGTAAATGTCTATGAAACGATTTTCCAATTCTTATTTAATTCTGTTCTTCGTTGTAGAAAAATGTCAGAGACAGAAGCGATTCAATATGAAAAGAAAACTTCCGAGGATGCAGGAAAACGCCCCGAGCAACAAATCGTGTAGTCAAACGTTGCTTATATGGGGATGTTGCATCTTATGGCGCTATACGCGATTTATCTACTGCCCTCGGCAAAGCCGCGAACCTGGATCTGGATCTGGCTTTGCTACTTTTTCGGAGGTCTTGGAGTCACTTGTTGATCCCACAGACTCTGGTCGCACCGGTCGTACAAAGCCACGTGGCCTTTCAGATTGTTATTAATGCTATTCAATTCCATGACAGCACAAAATTCCATCTTTGAATGGGCGAGGGATCACCGCATTCATCACAAGTATTCTGAAACCGACGCAGACCCGCACAATGCTAAGAGAGGATTCTTCTTTTCACATGTTGGTTGGTTATTGATGAAAAAACACCCCGATGTCATAACGAAAGGAAAACAATCTGATCTGAGCGATTTGTACGAGGACAAAATCGTCATGTTCCAGAAAAGGTAATCATTGATCAGAGTTATTACGTGGTATGCCTGAGACTAGCCGCTTGCTTTTTATCGGTGAAAAAAGCAAAAAAAAGCAAATGGACTCGCGCTAACACCAGCCCGGTGTGTCAAGTAAAACACCCGCCTGGTATGTTAGCTACACCATGCTGATGCTGCTAATTGACCGGGTGAAATGGTTGTGCGCATGCGTGATGCGTTGGCCACAACGGGTTGGTGTTGGCGTGTGTCACCTTGCTTTTTTTGCCCTTTTTATCGTCCCAAATGCTCACCTTGTTTTTCATTGTTTTCCGATTGGCAAGGCCTCTTTGGCTGTTACTACCGTTATTATTGACAGCCTCTTTTAAGGTACTTCCAGAGTCGCTCTTCAATCAGTCCACTCGCTAGTGTAACAACAGAGGAATGATAAAGTTAGATAACCAACTAAACTGTAAAATCAGCAAAGGAAGTCAAATGAACGAGTAGTTCGGGGAGGACTGGAAAGGTATGAAGTTTTGTTTGATGAACAATATTTCGGCTGACCAAACCAGCTTCCTTCAAGTTTGAGATGTTAGGATTTTAGTGTTGCAGTTGTTATATAGATGGATGTTGTAAATGGTATATAGAGGGAGGATAGTACAATCCGCACAGATTAAGACATTTCCGAAAGGAACAACTCACAAAAGGTATCTCTTCCGATATCTTTCACCTTCATGCCATAAAAAATGTATGTGATCTGTATTTATTTACCAATGACACAGATTTTGTTAATTCCAGATACTACAATCTTCTCAGCAACTTTTTCAATGTGGTATTTCCGGTATTCGTTCCGTGGTACTTTTGGGACGAGAACCTGTTCAACGCATTCATAATTTGTTTCGCATTCCGCTATGTTATTACCGTCAATGGTACCTGGACCATAAATAGCTTGTCTCATCTTTGGGGGTACAAGCCTTATGACAAGACCATAAATCCGAAACAGAACTTTATTGTTATCTTAGCAGCAAGTGGTGAGGGATACCACAACTTCCATCACACCTTTCCTCAAGACTATGCAAATAGTGAATTGGGTCTCCGAATAAACGCATCCAAGTGGTTTATTGAGTTAGCCGCAACGCTCGGACTAGCATATGACTTGAAAACTGTATCTAAGGAAGTGATATTACAGCGGAGAATGCGCACTGGAGACATGCAACACTTAGCTAGGAAACAGTAAGAGGGTTATGTTTATAAAGGGACTTTCGCTCTTAGAACAAAGATTAATCACTTTGCCTCTCTTTAGTAAACGCAGTTTTAAGGTTTTTTTTTCATCAAAAGCTTTGCCACAACTGACAACAAACGGCATAAGATATGCAATCACACTGATTCTCAGGCTTAGATCATTTTTAAACAGATTTTGTTTCGTGCTGTAAAAATGAGCAAAATACCGGGCGGAGAAGGTGGGGCCTAGTAGTTTTAGCACTTACCTTCAGATCTGGACACCCCGGGTTCACTTGTGTAGTTTGCTAGAATAACCGATCGTAGTCGAGGGAGCAAGTAAAATAAATGCTTTTCTAAATCAGCAGGTGTTACCGCCTAGTTGTTACCGCCTAGTTGTTAAATTAAATATCAACCTTTAATACAACTTTACCGAGTGTGTAGGATTTCAGAATATCCAAATTCCAGGTGGATTTTTCAGAACAAATCTAAATCCAGATTTTTGAGATTCACCTTTTTGGCCTTTTTCTGAGGGAAAGGATTTTTTTACTCCTGTTTGTAGAATTCTTCCTATAAACAAACCAGCTTGCTGCCATTTTTTGAAATTGCATGCAATGGTTAAAAATTCAGGCCCGTTCTGTCACAGGTCTCCATTTATGTTGTCATGGCAAATGATAATAATATATAACAACTTTCTTTAAATGTCAATGGATTTAGCACACGCGTACTAATTGGGGACTCTGACGAAATTAACTCAAATCAAATCAAATATTGGTTTTCAGTTTGTGGAGAGGGGAAAACCGGAGTACCCGGAGAAAAAGCTCTCGGAGCAGAGAAGAGAACCAACAAACTCAACCTAAATGTGACGCTGAGTCTGGGAATCGAACCCGGGCCACCTTGGTGGGAGGCGGGTGCTCTCACCACTGTGAAAGAAGGGTGGGGTAGGAGAGAGGTAATGGAGAAGATCAGGGAGGGGTAGATGAAGAGATGTCTAGTTCTTTTTTAGATCCCCTAAAAAACCAAGCCCCCTCTTTATTTAAATTACACCCCCCAAAACAGAAAAATCCTTTTTTAGACAGTTGATAAAAATAAAACCAGGTTAAAATAAAATGAACCGGTTAAGATAAATTTCAAACCAAGAACAAAGTTAAACCACAACATAGATACTTTGGATTCATGATTCGTTTTTGGATTTCGCCAAAAATAACGCAAAATCCATTTTTGGATTTTCCGAAAAAACCGCACCCCTAAACGGCTAACTGTGCTCAAGTCAAATCTCCCGGGATTAAGATTCTTTGTGTATTGAATGTATCATTCGTATTTAAATGATATGGAAATACTTGAGTTGCCGATTAGAGGGAGCTTACGAAACGACGACGCCAACGCAACGACGACGATAGAAAACAATAGGTTTAGTGAGCAAAAACAATGGCTCTGCACGCTCTGCACGTGCGTTTTACGTTTTAGTTCATTTCTTTGCCGTCATCTCCTAAATGACGACGTGAAATGACAAAATTCGAGGTTCTGTGGAGGACGTTAGCACATGACGATGAATTTTCAGTTCTCTCTCTACGCTTCCAACCCACCCACATACCAGTTTAAATCCTCGACGGTTTCTACTAATTTTTAACGCAAAACTACATGAAATAGCTTCGCAGTGATATGAATAAGGCGATCTTGTATTTTTAAATGAAGTCCTCGTAGCCGTCGTCGTCCTCGTTTCGTAAGCTTCGTTAGGTCTATTGAACCGTGCAAATCGCAAATCCGTGCAGTCTGAATTTGGATTCACTCACCGGTATTTCAAACCCAGCGAATCCAAAGAATTCATCAAATCAAAAATCGGGATTTGGATTTACCAAAATGAACGCCAATCCTCTTTAAGATCGAAAATCAATTCTTGGACACACCTTTGATGGTTAAGAATTCATATGACCCGAGAGAGATCACAAATCCGTTTTCCCAACAAAACTCACCCTTAGTACTGTATAGCATAAGCATAAGCTTTATTTGATTTACCACGAAATACAAATAACGATAAAACAAAACAGTTACACAAAAGCAAATGAAAGTGGCGAGGAAGCCCAAAAAGAAACCATTAGGCTTATAGATATTGGGCTCCCTCAGAGTAAAAATAAAGTTAACATTAACGGTAAGGCCTGGATCGAAAGTAAAATACAATGAAGGTAAGTAAAAATTAACTAATTACATAGACTGAGTTGACAGAATATAAAGTATGATACAAGTAACAACAAGAATGAAAATAATATCAGACATGAGAAGAAATATAACTATTTACTACAAGATTTTTAACTAATAATTCATATATAATTTTTTTTTCAATTTCGTTTTGAATAAGTGGAGAGAATTAGATTCTTTAATATCATTTTCTATAGAGTTATAATAAGTAGGTCCTTGGAAGCTGACAGAAAATTTACGAAAGTTTGTTCTACAAGAAGGAAGGTGAAAATCGTTCGCATGTCTAGTGGCATAGCTATGGACTTGTTTGTTTAAAGAAAAATGATTGTTGAACTTTGAAGGCAAAAGAGAATGGTTAAGAGCAAACGTAAGTTTACCCAATTCTAGCTGTCTAATATCGGAAAGTTTTAGTAGTTCAAATTCTTTGAAAACAGGGTCTGAATGAGAATCGAAAGTTGATTTAGAAATAATTCTGATAACTCGCTTTTAAAGTAAAGTAAAGTAAAGTAAAGCAACCATATTTAACGTCGATAACTCGTAACAGTAATTCAACTGACAAACCTGAGGTCGACAGTGCGCTCATTTTACTCCCCCCTCTCCATCAGTGCTCCGTTTTACGGGTATTTAAAGCTACTTAGCTACACGGAAAGGAAAGAAGTCGAAACAAGGATGCGAGATCCGGGAATCGAACTCAGGACCTCTTGCACCAAGGCCGCGCACTAACCGACTGTGCCATCCTTGCTCCTTTTGCAAAGAGACTCCTTTTGCAAAGAGACAAGACAGCGAAGATTGGTTTTGTACGTAGATCCCCAGACAATAATACAATAATGAAGATAAGGATAAACTAAACAATAATAAGGAGTTTTTCGACAGGGTTTAGGTAGAAAAAATCTTGCTCTATTAATGACACCTATTGATTTCGAGATTTTACGAACTACTTGAGAAATGTGCGGTTTCCAAGACAGAGATTCATCAAGGACTACACCGAGGAAGACCGTTTCCTTAACCTGTTCGATTCTCTGGTCATTTATGCATATTTGCATTGGAAAATGATACCTTTTCTGTCTAGGCTTAAATAACATAAAGTTTGTTTTCTTCAGGTTTAAGGAGAGTTTGTTTGCCTTAAACCAAGTGGATAATTTATTAAGTTCGGAATTGAGTGATGCTGCCAGGTATACAGGATCTTTATGGGACATAAATAAATTAGTATCATCAGCGAATAAAATCAGCTCGACGAGCGTCAAGACTTTCATTCACTCGTTGTGAAGATTCTACACTCTTCCAGGCTCTCATTTGGTGGTGACGGACGAAAAAAAATAGTCCGCATCAAGCCCGACAGTGAGAAAAACCCCGACAGGATTTTATTTGTTGGTAATATAGTGTTCATGCGTCTTCCTCAGAAAAGCATGTGGTCGACTAGAATTTGCATAAAGAAGCTTCCCTATCGTTCGTATCAAATCTTTGTTGATGGCACTACTTACAGACGAGATCACCGTGATCTG
>NC_090873.1:30544418-30546918 GCF_036669935.1 Montipora foliosa
GTTTGCGCCTATTATCCTGATAACTGGAAACTTTCAAAGATCCTAGAAATAGACCTGTTTCAATTTGAATGATTAAATGTCAAGTGCTATAAATATTTACTTTCCCAATTCATTGGAAAAATATAATATTGGGGTTGGAAAGGGAAGAATGAATAACGAATAACGGCTTAAAAAAAAAACGAGTAAGGAACATTTGGCGTTCGAACATTCGGATAAAGAATTTTGTAGTTTCCGTAAAGAACAGCGAATACGGAAAAATGAATAACGAACAAAATTTCAGTAATGAGTAATGAATAACTCGGGAAAAAATGGAAGGAATAATAAATGACTGAGATCCATTTGTCCGCTTCCTTCCCCGAATATAACATGCATTAATGCATATTTATTCGAGCCATGCAGGTGGGATTTTTCAATCATTAAAATGAATCAAGCTATTTGCGTCTTTTAGGAAGTTTAAAACAATTAACTCTGTTTGCATTTAATGTCAACGAAATGAAAAAGCCTGGGGCACAGGCAAAAAATCAATTGTGGGATTCCAGAATTCATGTTTCATAAACAGAGATCCATTTGCCACAGGACTGGTGCAAACCTTAGACAGCGCTTAGCAACTCCTCTGTCCGTTCTTTTTCCGAGGGAATTTACGAAGATATCGAAGGGAAATTGCATTGTCACAAGAATATTATACGTGTGATACAATGAAAGGCTCCAGTTTTGCCATCTCGTGCATATGGTTCGCAATATCCTTTTTGATCGCCGCTTTCTGCCTTTTTGCGGATTCGGCCATAAACAGAGGTCCGACAGAACGATCTGCCCAATTTCAAGCTTTTGAAGGTAAATTAACAACATAGATAGTAGTTTTAAGTTTAAGCTCAGGTTATCCGGTCAGATTCATCGGAAAAAAGTACTAGACAAATTGATACGAAATAGGAGACGACAACAGGGCCACAATCCCGGTTGCATTTCGTCCCCATAGGAGCTACAAAACAATTGCTGAGTAACATGCAATGAAACGCGTTTCAATTCATCTGAATTTTTTTCATTTGATGGCCTTCATTCAGTAACCGATATCGGTGTCCTCTCTGATGATATCTAAGGACGTTCCCGCTCGAAATGTTGCCACGTACAGATTTTTTTAAAACTTGCCACGCAGAAAGGTAAGGATCTACTTTTGTCAAAAAGGCAAAAAAAAAAAAAAAAAAAAAAAAAAAAAAAAAAATTGAAGGTTCACCGTGCTCGTTTTCGAGATAAGGTGCATTTTTTGAAACTTGCGTTATTTTAAGACGATCTTAGAAACTAGACGCTCCGTGAGCGTACACTGGGCTGCCTGTGGTACGTGCAGCGTTCCAGGCAATTTTTTCAAGTCGGGGGTCATTAAGACCATTTAAGGAGTACCCAGAAGTCGTACCAGTAGAGGCCCTTTGGCTCACACGTTCATACGACGCTGAGTCTAGGAATCGAACCCGGGCCACCTTGGTGGGAGGCGGGTGCTCTCACCACTGTGAAAGAAGGGTGGGGTAGGAGAGAGGTAATGGAGAAGATCAGGGAGGGGTAGATGAAGAGATGTCTAGTTCGTTTTTAGATCCCCTAAAAAACCAAGCCCCCGTTATTTTTTAAACTGCACCCCCCAAAACAGAAAAATCATTTTTTAGACAGTTGATAAAAATAAAACCAGCTTAAAATAAAATGAACCTGTTAAGATAAATTTCAAACCAAGAACAAAGTTAAACCACAACATAGATACTTTGGATTCATGATTCGTTTTTGGATTTCGCCAAAAATAACGCAAAATCCGTTTTTGGATTTTCCGAAAAAACCGCATCCCTAATCGGCTAACTGTACTCAATTCAAATCTCCCGGGATTAAGATTCTTTGTGTATTGAATGTATCATTCATATTTAAATGATATGGAAATACTTGAGTTGCCGATTAAATGGGAGCTTACGAAACGACGACGCCGACGCTGACGGCAACGACGACGATAGAAAACAATAGGTTTAGTGAGCAAAAACAATGGCTCTGCACGCTCTGCACGTGCGTTTTACGTTTTAGTTCATTTCTTTGCCGTTATCTCCTAAATACGACGTGAAATGACCAAATTCGAGGTTGGTAATGTAGTGTTCATGCGTTTTCGTCGGATAAGCATGTGGTCGACTAGAATTTGCATAAAGAAGCTTCCCTATCGTTCGTATCATATCTTTGTTGATGGCACTACTTACAGACGAGATCGCCGTGATCTGCTTGTCACATAAACAGACCAACCATAGTTCTCCATTATTAAAGTAACTCCGCAACTTGGCAACGTGACAGCTGAGGTCGATGTTCCTCCAGCGCAGATACCACAGCCAAGTCACGATTTCTTCTACAACTTCATGGGTATCTTTCCAAAAGAGCTTGAAAAATGCTGCAATCCTGCATGGCGTGAACAGTTGTGATTTCCTTTCTTATCAAAGGACCAAACTGATTCAAGATACATTGCACATTCTCCATGTCTCCAGGGCGG
>NC_090873.1:30551918-30579418 GCF_036669935.1 Montipora foliosa
ATTGAATGGGTGAAGAGATAAAGGGCTCGTTTCATGACAGGAACCCATAAACCAGGATCCTGCAACTCCAATACTGACTAGGGTCGTGTTCTATTGGGATCAACAGTTTTAACCGCAACCGGTTTCGGTTGAAGCGGTTGAAGTTTCCCAATAGAACACTTTTCCAACCGTTTTTGGTTGAAACGCGGTAACTCCTGGGAATAGCTATTACCAGACGTCTCAGCGTTAAGTTGAGGCCCGAAAGCAACACGGCAGGAGGCCCCGGCCGACTTTAAATGGCCTGCGTAAACGACAGCGGTTGCTGCCAATGACTTACTGACTAGTAAGATTTGGCCTTCACGAGTTGTCATTCTCATGGGGAATAATTTATCATGAAAGACTAGGAAATCAATCTAATAATAACTCGGTGCATGTGTAAAAACGCCGCTCCACAAATACAATGAAGTTGTACGTTCCTAGTCGTGGGCTCTTTGTGATGAATAATGGTTGCAGAATACTGATTTGTTTAGTTTTGTTTGTTTCTTTTTTTTAATTTACTTTTTTTTTCTTTTTTTTTGGAATCGAGGAAGTAATTATAAGGGAAATTTTAATAAAAAGTAAGCACTTGTAAGGTGAAAAAGCTATCCTGATAAATTTAATTCTTAGGTAAAATTGAATACATTAACGCTTTTGACAGTTGGAGCGTAGACATGAAAAAGGGAAACGCGTTTTCTACACACGAGAGTCGAGCAAACACATGTAAATTCGCTGTAAACACAAAGATGAATAATTTACGTTTTTCATTGTTGTTATCTGCAAGCCGGCATAGCCGTTTCTGTGGTCTTAATCGGTGTCGGATTGTCTTGTCATTCATTATTGTCTGAAGACACAATTTGCAAGCACCTTGACTTGAAATTAGTTATGTTGTTTTTAAGAATTGAAACAGGTGCACCTTTGAAGACACGTGAAAGTTATTTACTACAGAGAGCATATTTCAAAATGAATTGATGAAAAGAATAGTTTACAGATCGCAAAATTCGCGGTTGAAAATCAAAGTACAAGCCCCAATTGGCCCATATCACTCAATGTCCAAACAAAAGATTTTGCCCGTCGAACCTCTCATTCAGTGTGAGGCTGGACGGGCAAAGACAAAGCCTTTATACCCCACGGACTCCAAAATGGCCGACGAGTGATAAAGGTGAATTCTTGTTTGGCCGAAAACTAGAATAAGAACGGAGCAAAACAAATATTAATGAACCGGTGCGATACCATGTAAGACATTTAACGGAAAAAAGTGTTCATTTAAACTCGCCAAACCACAATGATTATGCTGTCTCATTACGACCTGCTGCAGCTCCTGATTTGTGACATTAACACGTACGACTACTAGTTCAGATTCGGGCGTTGAAGGACGGACCAAAGGAGAAGTTATGTTAAATGATAAAGAAATTTGTGACTCTCGTTCTTGTGTTTTCATCAGGGGTGATTGTGTCCATTTCTCGGAAGTTTGAGGTTTAAAGGAAGGTGGGTAGGGATACTGTGACTGGCTTCCAAACTAAGGCGTTGATGAACCTTTCCTAACGTTAAGTCCGCTTTTTTTGCCAAAAGTCTGGATCATGTCCCGGGGGAACAAGGAACTGAGTATTAATATTTATTCTATAATGTGCAATGATTATGAAAACGTATTCATCGAACAAGCCAAACGCCAGTTTGCTACTGCTTGAAAGGGCGCTAAAAAAGAAAGCAGTTTTCTTTGAAAAACTCTGCCTTGTCGGAAAATGTTTGATGAACCAACCACACTGGCAATTGTGTTGGATAATTCAAAGACAATCACCAACGACCGGCGGTGTCATCAACATCTTGGGGTTTAATAATGGTGGTGCCAAGTGGTCTTGAAGTTGTCTTCATTATTCTTCAAAGCAGAGAAACATCCAACCATGTGTGATTTTCAACCTGGTTGCAGTTAGCGCCTATTATCCTGATAACTGGAAACTTTCAAAGATCCTAGAAATGGACCTGTTTCGATTTGAATGATTAAATGTCAAGTGCTATAAATAATTACTTCCCCAATTCATTGCAGAAATATAACATTGGGGTTGGAAAGGGAAGCTGAATGAATAATGAAAAACAGCTTAATTAAAAAAAAGAAACGAGTAAGGAACATTTGGCGTTCGAACATTCGGATAAAGAATTTTGTAGTTTCCGTAAAGAACAACGAATACGGAAAAATGAATAACGAACAAAATTTCAGTAATGAGTAATGAATAACTCGGGAAAAAATGGAAGGAATAATAAATGACTGAGATCCATTTATCCGCTTCCTTCCCCGAATATAACATGCATTTATGCGTATTTATTCGAGTTATGCAGGTGGGATTTGTCAATCAATAAATTGAATCAAGCTATTTGCATCTTTTAGAAATTTTAAAACAATTGACTCTGTTGCATTTCAACGAAATGGAAAAGCTTGGGGCACAGGCAAAAAATCAATTGTGGGATTCCAGATTTCATGTTTCATAAACAGAGATCCATTTGCCACAGGACTGGTGCAAACCTTAGACAGCGCTTAGCAACTCCTCTGTCCGTTCTTTTTCCGAGGGAATTTACGAAGATATCGAAGGGAAATTGCATTGTCACAAAAATATTATACGTCTGATACAATGAAAGGCTCCAGTTTTGCCATCTCGTGCATATGGTTCGCAATATCCTTTTTGATCGCCGCTTTCTTCCTTTTTGCGGATTCGGCCATAAACAGAGGTCCGACAGAACGATCTGCCCAATTTCAAGCTTTTGAAGGTAAATTAACAACATAGATAGTAGTTTTAAGTTTAAGCTCAGGTTATCCGGTCAGATTCATCGGAAAAAAGTAGTAGACAAATTGATACGTAATAGGAGACGACAACAAGGCCACAATTCCAGTTGCATTTCGTCCCCTTAGGAGCTACAAAACAATTGCTGAGTAACATGCAATCTGAAACGCGTTTCAATTCATTTGATTTTTTTTATTTGGTGGCCTTCATTCAGTAATCGATATCGGTGTCCTCTCCGATGATATTTAAGGACATTCCCGTTTCTAGGCTGACATGTTGATCATTTTCAAGTTCCCTAACAACTTCTTTTCACCGCAAGGTTAAGAGTGCACCCTAAGCATCTGACAGCTTTGTAATGCAAATGTTCACTGAAATTAATCCCTGGGGTCCGGCTGAGTTAGTATCTAGATGGGGACCTAAAAATTATACCCCTTCGTATAACAGAAGCATTGGACCGAAAATTAAATTTTAACGCTAACAAATGCGAACGAAGCAAGGTACAGATTTTGTTAGCTTGCTTTATGCAAAACAAATATTGATGCAAAAGTAGATAAATATTGATACACAGTTTTTAGGAAGAGCAGAAGGAAGTTTCCAGGACGGTCGATCGAGAATAAAATATTTTGCCATCAGCAATAAAATTTACGACATGAAAACAACATTAATTTTGAACCGCGAATATAAAAAAGTTACGATCAGCGACAAACATTTTGGGAGAGTTTTGCTACGTTCAATTTTGTTATTTTACTTTTGGCTGCACAAATAAATCGCAAAATCGAAAGTGACATCGAATTTAGCGGGCGCCGTGATCAAGTTACCGCGGCATGTTTACTCGCGAAACAGTGAAGCATCTGTGTCAAATGATGGCAAGATACTGGTAAAGTTTGACCATAAATGTGCGAATTCAACACAAAGATCAAAAGTTTGACTCTCCAAGACGAGGTTATTTATCACAAGGTAATTCCATCGTTTTGGTAACAGCAGCTACTTTATTATTTATCAGCGTCACAATTTTTTGCCGATTTTGGGGCTCATTTTGTTGAAACTCAAGCACGCTTCCAACAGACCTGTTTATTTTCGTGGCTTATGTGCTTCTTACAGTGCACTACAACATATTTCAACACACATATGCAAATTTGTTAAGCTCGAAAATTAAAATTTCACAAAACATGGAAATCTCACAAAAATCTTTTACAGCGAAAAATTTATTGAAACAAACAACATATTTCCTATTAGAGGCAAAAAACCTTTCCTATTTCAATTGCGTGCGTGCAAACGAGACACAATCGGTGTCACAAAGCATATGCAATTAAATAAATTTCTGACAGTTCACATCAAACCCTTTTCGAAAGAACCTTGACCGTAAATAATAAAGCACAAAAGAGACAACAAGCTTTCATTCAAATAATTTTTCACTGTCACATTTCCAATTTTTTTTTACCTTTGCAGAGTTGAGTACAAAATAAATGTTACTTGCCAGACAACTTAGATGCGACTTCAGTAAACAGTGAACAAATCCACTTAAGGTCTTCGATTCCTTCTCTGTCTTTGTTGAACCCATAAGTTACCAGAGAGATTTCCATTTGGTTTCAGTGTTGTACATAACACCACCTTGGCGAAATATTAGAAGTACAGCTCACTTTGATTTCGGCTCGACGGGCGAAAGATTGCTGTCGAAGTCCATTACTCCTCGCTTTTTATATTTCACTGCCTGTCTTGACGTTCAATTCTTGAGCTCCATATGGGTATGTTTTGTTTAAAGATGTACTAAAACGCCATGCGCGTTACAATGACTTTCGACGCCATTGCAGGTTATTTAAATGTCCTTCCGTGTGCACCAGAGAAATCTACGCATTACTCTAGCCCCCTCAAACCTAACAAAATACGCACAGAAGACTCTAGGCACAAAGACACTACTTAGCAGGGGAGTGACAGGCAAGACTTTTACCGACACGGAAAAAAATTAAACTAGACCCTCCGTGAGGGTACACTGGGTTGCCTGTGGTACGTGCAGCGTTCCAGGCAATTTTTTTCAAGTTGGAGTTTGTAGCCGATATAACGCGCGCTCTGATTGGCTAATTGTGACTAGCCCACGGGCCGATTACGGGCTTGCAAAAACAAAGCAAAAGGTAATTAAAAAACCATATAATAAACTACTTACTAACCGAGCTAGCTCGAGCCGTACTGGGGAATATTGGCCCAGGGTCGTTTTTGTACGGACCGAGCACAGCGAGGTCCGTACTGCCACGACCTCGGGCCAATATTTCCCTGGCAGTACGGCCCTCGCGCTCGGTTAGTAAGAAGTTATTAAGGGGTCACTCAGAATTCATACCAGCAGAGGCCCTTTGGCTCACAGGTCCTCACACGCTCGTACGACGAAACAGATCCTTTTCTGAGGTTAAAAACCTGGCTACCGGCCTAACTCTTTTTCCTACTTTCCCAACCGCGAGAAAACCGCGGTAAATCAGCCATCACCAAAAAATGTTTTTTTTTCCTCATACAAATATTTAAAGTTAGGGGGAAAAAAATACATCATTTTAAAGCTAAGAAAATAAGCTTGCCAACAGCATATAACTTATTTACAGACAACTAAAACATTTTATAAAAGCGAAAGTTGAACGAAAAAATTTAAGAAAAATAATAGTAAAATATGTTTTCCAGGCAAAATTTGGTCATTTTAGCGTTGATTACGAATTTTTGGATGCAAAACTAAAATTTTCTGCAATTTATCTGCTTTCTTGGACATAAATTCGACCGAAAACTGATGAGGCACGAATATTTTTAGAGTTTTTGGAATAATAGATAACGTGGATTCAATGCGTAATGTGATAATGCGATAAAAGTGTCAAATTTGCGACCCATTGCTAACGGCAACGGAAGCGATCGCATTACGAATAATTAACCTCTGTTGCCAAAAACCACCCAAATAACCGGTCAGTGTAAAACGCAGACTGCAGCCTACAGACTGCAGACCAGGGATAAAATGCAGACCGCAGACTGCAGACTGCGCGTTAATAAAATAATAATGAAAAAAGAGTTATAAGTGTTAGTAGCCGTTTGTACTTTCACACTGAAACCCCAACACAGTTCCCATCGCTTTGGTTGCCCCACCGCATGTTTTAAATCCGGATTTTCATCGAACTCCATAAGAATTGAAGCTGTTTGAATCCTTGGTGTTGTTGGAAAAAGGATAGTTTCGTTAAGTGATTGGATTACAGTAGGTTTATTTGAAGAGAGAGGGTGTAAAGATTATCAGTCAGGCGGGAAATGTTGTGAAAGAGATAACTGTGCATGTAATTTCAGTTTTAGTTGTAGATTAAAATTGTTGTTGATTGTCTTTCATGGCCAACTGGAAAATATGGACTGGACTCTGGACTGGACTCTGGACTGGACTTTGGACTGGACTCTGGACTGAACCCTGGACTGGACCCTGGACTGGACTTTATTAAACGAAGTTAATATTTAACCAATAATATAAAGATTAACCGTTTCTATTTAATTATTAACCAGCGAGAATGAGAATGAGAATGGATGTTTTTTTCAAAGGAACATAAACGAAAAATCTAACAATGCTGCCCAGTAACTTTCAGTCAAGTCAAGGTACTATTACGTGAACACTGTGACGACGATATATCTCATGCGTGCGCTGTCTAAAGAATATAAGGAATGTAGTCCAATTCAATATATTCGATATGTTGAGCGCGATCGCATTGCACACTATTTCTACAGTACAATTGAACCAGCTAGAACTGCAAACTAAGCACTTCAGTTGTTTACAGCGGTAGATTAACGTTACAAACCCCGCCACTTATACGCTTTGCTACGATTGCCTGAATACTGCGAAGTTTGAAGTCATCACGTGACAGTGTTCACGTAATAGTAGCTTGACTTGATTGAAAGTTACTGGGCAGCATTGTTAGATTTTTCGTTTATGTTCACTTTGAAAAAACATCCATTCTCACTCACATTCTCGCTGGTTAATAATTAAATAGAAACGGTTAATCGTTATACTATTGGTTAAATATTAACTTCGTTTAATAAAGTCCAGTCCAGGGTCCAGTCCAGAGTCCAGTCCATCTTTTCCAGTTGGCCGTCTTTCATCACTGTAAACTGTATACAGTCAGGGGCACCCAACGAGAATATAGTTCAAAACCACTTAAACATAGCATTGTTAAACGTATTTTAGTATTTAAACGGTAGATATAGGCATATTTTTATCCCCTAAAAATTTTCCATCTGTTCGGATTCCCTAGCTGAAAGTCTAGTGATCCGAAAATTATAGGGATCAAAACTTACCTTTTCGAAAATTTCAACCAGAAAAAAGGCCCCCGAAAATTCTAGGTGACCTTTTTAGGGTAACAATCCGTTAAAAATGATCAATTATACCATTTTTTAGATGTTCGAAAATCCTAGGACAGGCAGGCAAGCAAGGAATTTTAGAACAAATGCTCCGAAAATTCTAGATCTCAAATCGTCTTCCGAACAGATATCTTCCGAACATTGACGTTGGGTGCCCCTGTACAGTGTCGTGACATTGCTTTCTTTCCAGTTCCGGCCTGCGGTTGTCGTGTTGGTTAGAAAAAGAAAAGTGATTTTATTTGTTGAGTTGAGTTGCTTCGCTAATAAACGTGTGAGTTCGATAATCCACGCCTCAGGTTTTGATGGAAAACTACAACATACAGTAATGACGATTAATTTTGTACTTTATGCAGAAGCATAATTGTCTACATATACACTATATTGCTTTCTGGGGTAGAAACGGCAGCTCCACTTTTATGCTCGGCTAAATCTATATATTAAAAAAAAAACGCGCTTGCGAGTTGCAAAATCTAAACAAAAAAATGGCCGGCTGTAGTTTTGACGAGAGCACTAAGGACTGGATGAAAGTTTTTCATATCTGAGCACGAGTGCAAAATGTCTCCCTTCCACGCACGTTACCATTCAGCAAGTCTTCAGGCCTCGCTTGTTCTAAAGGTGGATGACGCTTTCCACCGAGTAATTCACTATCCAGCGGATAAACACCAGCAAAACCAATTGAGTTATCAAATGGATAGGGATTTATCCAGTGGATAGCGCTATCTACCCTTCGAACAACTGGGGCCTAGTTGGCATTCATCCATCCACTCATCCATCCATCCCTCTATCTACCCATTCATTTTTTTTTTCAACCAGCCATTATCTAATCTGAAGCCTTTTAACGAATTTCAGGCTATGTGCTAGACAATAACGCCATCGCTTCCTACCAAGTAACGTCCGACTTGGAGTGTAGTGCAAAATGTTTGCGAGACAAAAGGTGTTTCTCATTCAACTATAAAACAGCACTGAACAAAATGCCGAGTGAATGCCAGCTGAATCACGCTAACCGATCCACTTGTCCTGATTGTTTCAAAGTCAAGAAAGATACCACTTATTACCAAGATGCTGAGGTAAAAAGTACAACCAGTCGATTTATTTTCATGGTTTTTTACAGTGTTGCTTAGCATTATAAGTATTAAGGAGAAGTAAAAGATATTATAGTGAAAAGCGAACAAGCAGGCTTGATCGAAAGTCACTACTGACTTTAGACTTGCTCCAAGTCACCCTTTTGAAACCCTTAGATTGAGAAATCAAAGCGAACGAGCGACGAAGTCGCGAGAGGGCGACTTGTTTCACCTGCAGGGATTTGAATCATAATTATAAATTCACGGGGGAAAATTGATTGACATACTCTATTTCATGGGTCATGGAGTTTGCTGGACTTTCAAAGTACAAAAAAATACAATTATTAAGTAAACACTGCACTGAAAAGTTGTGAAATGCATAGATCTTTAAAAAAGTAAAGCATTTCTGAGAATTACGCGAGGGCGCAAGGCTTTTGTCCGCAAATAAACTTATATAAAATTACTCAAATTTATGATGGATTCAGTCCATAATTTTCTTTATGCTTCCTTACCATTTCGCAATACTCTCATTCTAGTGACTTTCGTCGATAAAAAAAGGTTTTGATTAAAAGCTTCAGTTCTCGAAAAACATTTCTCTAAGAATTCAAGAGATTCTCTGCACCTTGCACCGACCGAGTCGGATATCCTTCAGTTCACCGGTAGTACTTTCTGGGCCATTAATAATGGCAGCTGTTATGCCTTGACCTCTCAATCTGGCGACTTGGTCCAGAATTTGTTTTTCATTAAAGACACAAGTGGGGCCACCACAAGAAAAACGGACGATAATAATCCCTGGGCCAAAACCCCCCAAAATGACATTTTGGAACCACTCAAGGGTATTAATGTTACCATACATATTTGAAAACTGCAATTACTCTAGTTTAATACTATATATGTATAATAGAAGTGCTTAATGAGTAGCATAACAGGTATTACTATACATTATTGTCACCAGCTCGATTTTGATTGGCTATAAGCACATAGCTAATTCTTGCTTGCTCTTTTTCTCTTACGTCATACCTACAGACAATAGATTTTAGACATGTAGAATTGACGTCATACCTACAGACAATAGTTTTATGCAAGCAGAAGTGACGTCACATAATACCCTAACCAGCACAAACTTTGGCCTTTATAATTATTGCTATCATGTGAAAACCGAATCCAATAATTGTTAATTATCACGTGACCAAGTGAAGCCACTCATTTCTTCTGAATTTGCAGAAAAGAAACAATAACTGCTAAACAACATTTTTTTATTGACTGATTTCGCAGAATCGACTTGCAACCAATAATTTGGTCAGATTCCATTGTTACAAATACTGGAATTTATGTTGTTGTTAATATGATTGTTCCATTGAAGTGTATTTGAAATAGTGACACCTAATATTTTAGCATGTTCTACTAAACAAAGTTGTTTTGTATTAATTACAATAGGGTCAAATTCACTTCTAGCAACTTTGAAGTCTACAATTAATTCTTTACACTTCTCAACATTGAACTGGAGTTGCTTCTTCTAGGGCTTGCTGAGTTTTCTGAGCATCGTTTGATTCAAGGCTATGTTTCGCAACTTCGACTTAGTGGCTGCTTTATATTGATTCTCGTTGCTCTTCTTTTGAAGACCGATCTGGTCTCAGCGGTACGAGTTCGTGTAATTTATCTAAATGTTTGTCCCGTGGAGGCTTCGTTAGCAGGAAGCCTCAAGGTGTTGAGACTTAAAGGGAACGTCCAGTTAAACAAAAAAATATCTTCAAATAATAATTATAATAATAATTTTCAGTCAAATCAGTCAAATTTGTTTTCAAAGAAAGCGTTTGTATCCGAATTATATAAGTTTTAGACTCGCCTATTTTTGTTTTCAAATTTCGCGGGCACCGCCATCTTGAAAAATTGTGACGTGTTACGGTTGCCTTATTGTTATTAGACAAAAGCTCTTTGTGTCAGAACAATAGGGCAACCGTAACACGTCAATAATTCAAGTTGGTGGCGCCCACGAAATTTGAAAGTGAAAACAGTGATTTTCAAATTCAGTTTTTCTGATATAAAAACCTTTTTGAAACAAATTCCGAGCAAATTTATGTTGCTGTATTCATGGCCACTGTCTGGTCCTCTCTTTTCTCTCTCAGAATTCTTGATCGGACTATCTGGCTGTCTGTTCCTTCATGCAAAATCATTTAAAGCATATTGTCAGCCACTTGAGCAAATGTTCTCTGGTCGCCTCTTATCTTCTGTACCATTACCATTCCTTCAATAATTCTCGCGCTTGGCTGTGGTATTACATCTGCTGCTGGTACATCCTTCAGGATCTCTGGGATGCTTTCACGGTTTGTTTACCTCAGCGATCCATCAGTCGAAGCTAAGGCCCAAGGCAGAGGTACGAGAGGGTGGCACAGTACATTAGTTCATTTTCAACTTTCTGTTCTCAGCAATGATGATCATTTGGGCAAACAGCACACGATCAGATTTAATGATCACTTCTTTACTAATCCCCCTTTGAACTTATCTTTTTTTGAGAGATTACCAAATGTTTTAAGTTTAAGTTTTGTTATATGGTCTTGGAACTTCAACTTGGGAGGGTCAGACTCACCCATGTCCTTTGCTAAAAGTCTTATAAGCCTTTTCTCCTAAAGCCTCTGCCTGAAGCAGATCCTTCTCTCAGGAGTAACGGGTTTACCAGTACTATTCGACTTCCTGGAAGATCGGTGAGCTGGAAAGTCGTTGGGGTGCCCAGGAGAAGCATTTCCTTCAACTGTCGCATGAATATGCTTCGATACGCCGCTATAAGGTAATATTTGCTCACGGCTCCAGGTTTCAGGCTAAATACCTTTGGGTCACCAGGTGTTTGCGTGTCTCTGTTAACCGTTTCTTCACAGGTTTGGTCGACAGGTATTCTGCTGAAGGGGTTCATGGGTCCTATCTATACTGAGAACCCACCAGACCTCAACTATGCTAAAGCTTCTGGATGTTCTTTCTCGCGGTGAGACGTTTCTGGTAGATAAGAAGCTAAATACCTTGCATAGTTTACGTGGTCGTATTCAAAACACCATGGGATCATTTTGCTTTAAGTTATTGTTGAAACATGGAGCTCTCAGTTGCTTTCGCTGGATGCTCTCAAAAGCCCAAGGAGAATGTCTACCTGCTCTAAGCAATATAACTAGAACTCGGATAGCTTGCCGTTCTCGTGACCGAGAAACTTCATGTACTTGTCAAAGAGATGGATGAAATCGACACTAGAAGTGCTGGTCATCTGCTTCATGAACTGATCTTCACAGATGTCATCATACAAATCGGCAGTCTCACTAAAGAAGTTGTCAACGATTTTCTTGGACTCCTTTTGATTCTCCTCTATCGAGATCCTGAATCCTTGCCACGCTAGTCTCATAAGTGCTTCATACATAAACTTGTGGAGTCTAACGCACCGATTGTATCTACGGCCATCTAGAACTCCTGCAAAAGAACCTTCTGCTATCGCACCAGATTCAAAGGAAAGAACTCTTAAGCCACCATCTTGGCAGCACTTGCCAATTATGGAACTTGCCAATTGTGGAACACACTTGCCAATTGCAGCACTTGAGCCGCCAATTGAGCACTTGCCAATTGTGGAACACTCCCATCCTCAGGACGGTATCTTTGAACCTCTCACTTTGCTTCCACTGGATATCAGTTGCCTTTGCGTACAATGCTTGGCCAAAGACGAGAACGATGCTTTTAAACTTGAGAGTATTCTTGATCTTGAGAGACTGTACTAGGACCTTATTAACGATAGTCATGTTTGTAGCAAGTGGGGCAATAGTCGGAAGATATGCGATGACATCCTGTGAGACTTAAACTTCGTTACGGTCACAAATATTAAATCCTGTCCGTCCACTCGCTTTTTTCTTCTCTTTTGCACTGAGTCGCAGTAAGATCCAAAGCAAATTCTTCTTTCTTGCCTCTGCCAAGATCTCTTCAGCTGTTACCTCGACGAATGCTCTCGCGCGAGGACCGCAGCGATCACCAGCATTGTAGGGAGGGACGACTGAAGGATCAGTGCTTCTTTTCCTTGTCCTCGCTTGCACAATTCCAGGTGGTGGAGGAAGACTCGGACCAAAATGCCTGGCTTGGACAACAATCCCATTTACTCAATGGGATGTTCCCGATGCAGAAAGGGTTTCCTCTAATCGGTCGATGTTATCCCACGCCTTATGGCTTCAATTAGGTTTTCTGTCAAATCAAATGATGTATTTTGGCTTTTAACGAAAGAAATGTCTAGACTTGAAATGCTGTTAATTGTTAAATATGCCGATATATTTGCTTTTGTAAACAAAGAATGTATTTAAAATAATTCTTATTGTCAGCCTCCTTTCTAAAGCTACTATTTTACGATTGCTATCAAGCGAATTTGGAAAATCTTTCACATAAGCTTTCATCAGATATATTTCATATTATCTTCCCCGGATTGATACTGCGAAGTTACAATGGCCCATGGACTGATATATTTGATTTCTTTTCAACGTTCCCTACCGTTGTTGCCTCGAACATAAATGGGGCAATCTCAAAACACAGTGATTTGCCTGATCCCGTTGGAGAATGAAAAAAAAGATCCTTTCCTTTCAGAGGGCATAGATAGATTCTGCCCGGCAACGTTTGAGCAACTTTTTCAATGTTGAGCAACTTTTTTAAATCTGACCAACATTTTCAATTTTCCGAGCAACTTTTACCAAAATTAATGTCTTATTAATATCACGTCGACATCGAAATGTCGATTTTATAGCGTTAACTTTTATAACCAAAGTTTTTACAACCAAAATTCTTGTTAGAACTTTTACCAAAATGACAATTTTTGATATATTTTGCAATTTCGAATCAAACACCGAACGAAAAATCTTGCTATAAGCACAATTTTCACTTTGTAATTGGGTGTTCTATGGTGTATCGTCCATATATGGATGTCTCGTTGGATGTCCTGTGGTGTATCTTCCCTATATGGATGTCTCGGTGGGTATCCTGTGTTAATATTCCGAATATATAATAGCTTCCTGTATTGCTGAAGCAAAATGGCGGAAGCCATACAAGAAAGCGAAGACCTTATTCAAACTGCTAGAGAAAATGGTGCAGAGATGACGGAACCTGGAAGGGCTTCCATTTCGAGAGAACGTAAAGTTGCTAGAACATGGGGCAAGTACAAGGCAAGTAGGATGTCAAATCCAATGACCAAAACTTCGGTTCAAGACCGAATCAAGGAATATCCAGATCATTACTTCGCTTGCGTCAAAGGGCAGCTACGATGAGATGCATGTCACGAAATCGTTGCTGTGGAGAAGAGCACCATACAGAAATATGTGCAGTCCCGAAAACACTTGAATGGCATCGCCAATATCAAGAGGGACAAGCCAAAGCCAAAGTATCGAGCAATGTCTGCAAAGGCAAGAGAGTAGGGCTACTTTACCAACAGATATGCGAGTCTTGCGTTTTGAAGTAGTTGAGACACTCCTTAAGGCCGGCATACCAATTTCCAAGATAGATATGTTTTGCGCCTTCTTTTTGAAAAGTATGCCCATACTCTTACTGCAAGTACACACATGAAAGACATTATTCCTTCTGTGTTGGCAAGGGAACAAGAAAAAGGTCAAGGCCGAGCTTCAGGATGTTAAAGAAGTGTCGGTTATATTTGATGGGACTGCCCTACCTGGCGAAGCACTTGCTATTGTAGTGCGTTATGTCCAGGAGGATTTCAAGCCTTGAGATTCTTGCAAAGCCAATCAAGGGGGTTGAACTTGCCCAAAGACTGCCGTCCAATATTTCTGTTAAAATCTGTTGGATATCTTTGGGAATCCTCAAGACCTTCAAGATCTCCGCTTAGAGCTTGCCGCTATTGTTGATGCTGGTATTCACTTTACTAAGTCAACATATAGCCTTGAAGGTGACGGCCCCATGATATTTTCATGCTATGAAGATCTTTCAGTTGTTGCTCAAGCAGTTGGTGTAGGCCACTAACCTTGCACCTTGGCTGTTGCCAGAGAAATTGACAATGGCGATGCTGCCCTCCAAGCCAGATTGACTGATCAGGCTAAAGCATGTATCCAGCCAGGACTGAACTTTTTTCAAGAGAAGTCCAGCGATCATTTCCGCAATATAGTAAGTGCACTCAAGGTAGCACGCCTTCGTTACACAATTCAAGTTCAACTGTTAATGCGTAATGCTGCAGCACTCCAAGAATTCAAGAATTTTCCTTTTGTGGTGATAACACCATTGCTAACCTGGCAGCAGAGCCTCTGGGGTATCTTGCTGCTGCCGATGGTATTGTGGACTTAAGTGAGAAGCAGAAATTGGCAGCCTCTTATTTGTCATAGTCTTTGTTTGAAAATGAAAGGGAAATTTTCATTGCTACTGCTTGGACTTTTTAAGGAGCCTCAGGCAGCCTCTCATTTGTTATAATATATATTTTCAAAAATAGTAGCAGCTATATCGTATGAGTTTCATACTTCAAATTCCCAATTCAATTGAAAATACTGTTAAGACATCTCTAGCTCAGCGAATGGAAATGGATGTATTTTTTGACTCACTATGTTGCTAAGCCAACAAAATTGCGGCCCAGTGAGTCTCTTTTTAATACAAGACAAGACAAGACAAGAGGCCGACCGCAGTCGAAGGCAACCCGAAGTCTCCTTTTTCTTAGCTTCTACAGTAACTCCCGGCATCTGCCGTGACTCACTGCAGGGATGGGGGCCACTCCAATCCCGTTACATGCACAACGCATGCATGTTTTTAATAAAACCATATTGATTCAGTATAATTATGCCATATGGTATTTAGAAAAAATTGCTTGATCTTTTGAAGCTGCTGAGTTTAGAAGCTTGATTCTCTGTCATTTTTGATCATCCTAATTTCTGTAGACCAAGTTCTATCGCATCTTCCACATCTTCCATCACGACTCCCGATGAGACTTCAACAACACAGTCAGTGCAAAAACAATATGGCGTCCTAAAGCTTCTCACCATTTGAACCATTAATATTCTTAGAATTGTTGCCGTCACCGGTGAAATTTTGGCGCCAAGCAGATGGCAAAAGTCCTTTAAATTGACCCAACCAGTCGTCACTAAGCGGGAAAAAATTAAAAGGTCTTTGAGAAAGTCTAAACTGACATTAATTAAAGCGTCCAGATTACAAACGTCGTCAAGTGAATGTTCTGGCAATCATTATAAAGCGGAATTACCGAAATTTATTTCCTCGTTTGGCTTATACTGTATATGATTTTTTTTCATATTTGGTGTGGAGGATAAGAATTCCTGGAAAATGCGCCGAGTCCTTGAGAATTGAATAATTGAAACTGTAGGTCGAAACCCTTCCGGCCTTCTTTTTGGAAAGTCAGCAGTCGCTTATTCCAGCAATATCCATCAAATGAATCACGTCTTCGAGAACGTTCAGTGAGATAATGTAAAAGCACAAAGATAATAATTTTTAAAAGTACAACCTCATAACTTTAACACTTGCGCTGTCAATTAGATAGTTTTGACAAAGATAATGATTATGATTAACTGGAGCTTCAGGCTGTCCACAATTGGTGAACGTTAAGTCAATGCGTGAATCAATGGGTCACTCAGTTCGACTTTTTTTTTTGTCAAACTATAAACACAGGCGGACCACCCTCTGTTGGTGTTGTTATGAATCAGTACAAGGATAAATACATTACGCGGCTGAGATTTGCTCGGTAATAAAGTTTGAAAGCAAATAATTCAATGAAAGATCAAAAAAAGTGTCAACTGAATCCTGTGCCAGGATCCTGTGTTATATTTTAGTCGTTCCGAGCTGTTTGAGGCGTCATTTTCCGAGGTCTTTTCTCTCGACCGACGGTTAGACAGTCAAGAAAATTGGCAAGGTAGGTAGCACCCAGCCGCCGGCTTGTTACCTCGTAATGTTCAAGCTTGAACTGACGCCAAACCAGGGAGATTCTCACCTTAAAAACACCAGCATCCAATTAATTAGGGATGTCCTCATAACTTCGCCGAATGTGAACGTCATCTTTCGAAAATTCACCCGAGAAAGGCGATCCTGAAACCCATAACAAAGCTTTCTCAACATGATCGGTGCAAGAAACCAGGCCAAAGGAATTCGAAGCATTTGAGTCTGTTCGATTTTGCCAATCAGTGCAACGCGACCGTTGGCAGTTCCCAGCCCCTCCTGGCAGTTCCCAGTTCCCAGGCAGTTCTCCTGGCAGCTCTCAGTTTGTTATGGATTTCAGGTTAGCCTTTCTCGAGTGAATTTTCGAAAGATGACGCTCACATTCGGCGAAGGTATGGGGACAGCCCTAATCGATTGGATGCTGGTGTTTTTAAGGTGAGACTTTCACTGATTTGGCGTCAGTTCCAGCTTGGACAAGACGAGGTCAAAAGGCGGCGGCTAGGTGCTATCTACCTTGTCAATTATCTTTACTGTCGGTCGAGAAGAGATCTCGCAAAATGACGCCTCAAACAGCTCGGAACGACCAAAACAACATAACACAGGACTCAGTTGACACTTCGTTTGATCTTTCATTGAATTATTAGCTTTCAAACTTTATTGTTGAGCATATCGCAACCGCCTTAATGTATTTATCCTTCTACAAATCGATAACAACAACAACACCAACAGAGGGTGGTTCGCCTATGCTATAAACATCAAGAACCAACTTGAGAGTCTTAAACCGTTTTTTTCTTTCAGATAAACAATTGTATTGGAAATGATGGTAAGTAGCCTTGTCAAATTTTATCTAGCTTGTAACGTTTCATTTTTTTAATTAACGTGTACGTGCACTGAGCTGCGAGTTGTTTCAAACGATGCTCATTGGCCATTGCGAGGCATCTGTTCTCATAGGGACCAGTAGAGATGGTTTTTGTAAATTGAATTCTTCCGTCTGCTATGTTTCAAAAACGTTCGCCGCTTCCACAACTAGTGAGTCAGGAACAAAATCTCAAGTGATATCATTTATGATACCGGATGCACTCTCTTAATATCATGGTCCACTGCACTCAACTAACTTCAGTCGTTGGAAAACCAGTCAATTAAAGGCAAGTTTATTTGCAAAGTTAGTGAGACGAAAGTAAGACCAGAGTTCTAAAACACAGGCACTAGGCAGCAACAAGCTGCCTCAGATATAGACTTGCACAACAAAACATTCTTCCTTCGGCATCTAGCCCTCCAATTCCTTCCATAGGATCCTTGATATTCCGAGCAGGGCAGCTTTTTGAAGCTAGATGGGCGTGTCCACCCCAATGACCTCAAGACTCCAACCACGATCGGCACAACATCCGTTTCACTGACATCTTTCTAATTTCTTTTCAAGTCCTGAAACGTATATCAATACAGGTATATCAATACAGGGGCTGGCTTTCTTGCACAAACTTCGTGGTCTTTCGATATATTTGTATCCCACAGGAGCTTAAATTTATCTTTTCCCAAAACACTCTCATGGCACATGTTCATACCACACCCCTACTCGATGAAAATTACACTTTCCAGGAAAAGGTGCCAGTGTTGAAAAAGTGGTCCCAAAGGCCAATGCCTCCTTTTTCATTCTCTTGGATCGGAGACAGCCTGCTTTGGGCAACGGCTGACAGTATTATCTATATTGCTCGTGTTGGTTCAGTTATTTTGATACTGCTTTACCTTTCATGGGGTCCTTACTCTCTACAGCTCTTCATTTTTTTCATCCACCCTGACCATATGTCGGTTGCCAAATCGAACTATAACTGAGTTGCAATACGAGCATTCAGGTTCTTGAAGTTCTTGATCCAGACCGACCTTGTACAAAGTCAGATCCTGGCGCTTTCCAATTTGGTAACATTGATGCTGAGTAAAGATAGCATATTTTGGGCTGCCCCGACCATCTGGAGGCATTTCAGGATCCACAAATGTGGCACCTTGTTATATGCCTTCTGTAATGTAGTCCGTACAACCCATTGACAAATTTGTCTACCTTCCGGGGTAGGGGCCGTAGCCGAAGGGGAGGTGGGAGGGGCAAAAAATTCCACACTGGACCAGAACGGCGTAACTTGGCGAAAGAGAGCGAAAACCAGAGAAGCTTTGCATAAATAGGCAAATGAGTTCCCTGGGGACTTGAATAGCATTGTCTCAAAAACCCTGAACAAACAGAGGAAGAGACATGAGATGCGTCTCATCTTTCGTCACGGGACATGCCAGCCGCGCGGCCTCAATGCTAATTTTCACTTTATTTGAAGTTCGCGCGCGCGTGCACAACGCAACTTTCAAATTGTAAATCAAATACTAGGAAGCGTGGCTTAAAACATTAACGAATATTCCACTGATGAAGGGCACAGTCCCGAAACGTCACTTTCAGCAACATTCTCAACTTTTATCCATTGCTGTCGATTTCTCGCTGAAAAGAAAACTGCGTTTTTGGAAGCAAGATTGTGTGTGACATTTTTATTCTTGGTCAGGAAATGTTGAATTGAAAACTATAAAGATCAGAAGGTCAGCTTGTGTTTATTCACAGGTTATTGGATTCCACACCCGTTTGAAGACTGGGTAAACTTGAAAAAGAGCATTATAAGAGCATTTCATCTAATGCTACAACTGTGTATTGCGCACGCCACACGAAACTATGTTTAGTTTACTTTATACTCACTTATCCCTAACCGCTTGCATTATTTACCAAGAACCGGGAAAGCAGCGAATTAAACTGTCTTGCCTCGTTATTTCCATTGCGAACTGCTTGGGTATAAAATAAATATGGGTTGCTTGCTTATTAATTGAGGTCCAGTTATAAGTTCAAACAACTACGTAGGTACCACTCGTAGAATGTGTATTTCCCTGATGCCGATATCACTGCAAAAGAGTGGCTCCACGCTTCATAGAAAAGTGCTCGAAATAGCATAGTATTCTGCTGTTAACGTTTTTCTGATCGAAATTCATTTAATTTCACAGGATAATCCTCTTCGAGGATCTTCGAAGTGTATTTCATTTCCCTGACTTCCTGTAGTTCTCATGACTTTCCTCTTTATCAATCACTTTCTGAGTCCTAGCAACCAGCATCCATTCGACACTCTCTTGAAGATAAGCATGTAACGCCTTCCTCTCTTTGTCTACACATTCCTCTATTGCTATCAAACTTCTTCCACCTTCCTTCCTCCCATGGCAGATATAATCTTGCAACATTACTCCTTGTGTGCATGCATCCATTCATTTAACCCATTAATCAGATTGCCTCCATTCAGCTTAGATTTACACAAATCTTAACCCTCCTGAAATACTCTGCTGTAATCCTATTCTTCATTTTGGTTTTTCAATGTCTGGTCTAAGTGTAGCATTCCAAGATACTTGCAGCAATCCACCTCTACCCCATTTCTTTTTTATTTATCATGAGGTAGTTCTATTTCCGTACTCTCAACTTATTTTCCTCTATTAATTTCTATAATGTTAGCATGGTAATCTACTATGAGGCAGAACCGAACGCAACAACAACACGTTTAATCGAGCAATATGGCTGCGAGCACATGGCATGTCGCAAGGGCCCCTGGGAAACAATGGCTTACCCAACAGCTTACATCACATCTCCCTTCCAAGCAATAAGCAGTCCTCCAAAAGTTCAGAGAGGAACTCTCTGTTCAACCTATGAACTACGGTAGCTTTCTATCAGCTACAACAAATAACTAAGACTGTTTTATAAATGACAAAATGGTATATGAAATGAATCATATATGAACTGCGGATATGAAATCAGGTGAAGCTATGATCTTCGCAGGTGTACTCTGCGAAGATCATAGCTTCACTTGATTTCATATCCGCACTTCATATATGATTCATTTCATATACCATTTCCTCGTTGATTCATTCCCCACGGGACCATTGGAACCCACAGCTGAGCAGCTCCCAACGTCAGTGGCTTCATAGCTCAGTTGGTTAGAGCGTCGCACCGGAATCGCGAGGTCACGGGTTCAAACCCCGTTGAAGTCCAGAATTTTTCAGGCTTCTCTACGCAATTGTAAAAATTGCGTTCATAACTGCGAAGATCATAGCTTCACTTGACTGTTTTATAAGAAAATGAAAAAGCAAATAAACAGGCCAAAGTCAGCTATTCTCGGAAACGTTCTGGAACTCGTATTTCACTGCAACTTCGGGCACTTCTCCTTGGGCCAACAAGCGGGGTAGAGCACACTGGACTGCCGGTTCTCTCACAGGGGAAGTATTCTACGCAAGGTGTACTCTCCATTTCGCTGGGCGTTTCAGGGAGGAGGTTTAGGTGGCGCCTGTTTCTCCTTAGCTATCCATTTGGCGTTTCGACAGTGTAGGACCGAGGAGTACCAGCTTTATCTATCACGGTCCCCTCAACCATTTTACTGGGTAGCCAGACAGGATCTCCTGGTAAGAGGTCCGGGAGGCTCTTAGCAGAGTGTCGTCGATCAAAATTCTTCTTCTGTGTGGATTTTAGTACAGAATCCTTCTCCCTGAACTGCTCTAAGTAAGGCGAGTTAGGTTCCAGGTGGCTTGACAGGATAGGAAACCGTGGTGCGGATTTTCCTTCCCATCAGAAGTCCAGCGGGGCTGAGGCCACTTTCAAGGGGAGTGGCACGATATGCCATTAGGGCTTTGTATGGGTCTGATGCCTTCTCTAGTAAGTTTTTTACAGTCTGAACAGCAGGTTCTACCTCGCCATTTGCTTGGGGGAAATTGGGGCTTGACGTAATGTGCGTGAATCCAAGCTCTTCCTGAAACTTGGCAAATGTGTTCGCTGAGAACTGCGGGCCATTGTCTGACAGTAGCTGGTCTGAGATGCCGTGTCGCGCAAACATGGACTTGAGGTGCACTATTATGTCAAGTGAAGTAGTGCGGGACAGCTTGGCTACCTCAACATATCGAGATAATTGGTCAATGACAAGTAGGTACTGTTGATTTTTCAGCTCAAATAAGTCAGCGGCAAGTTTCTGCCAAGGCCGGTCAGGGAGTTCAGAAGGAATCGCTGGCTCCGCTGTGTTAACATGCTGTTTCATGCAGCTTGGACATCTCTTTACCACTTCCTCCAGTTGTCTGCTCAGACCTGGCCAGCATACTGAGGTTTTTGCCCTCTCTCTGCATTTGTTACCCTGATGGCCTTCATGAACTCTCTCCAGGAAATCTAGTCGCACGGACACAGAGATGACAAGACGATTGCCCTACATCAGTAAGCCTTAATTGTTGTATTGTCAGTTCATTTCTCTCTGGCCAGTATGGTTTCAGCGGTCCAGGGAGTTGAGATCTCTTGGGCGATTAGGTCGAGGAATACTCCATGATCTGCTTTGTAACAACACTTCATCTTCCTGTTGTTGGCACCTCAGCTCTTCCAGTCGATCCTCCGTTGCGGGCAGGTATCTGATAACCCAGTCAACATAGGCCATAACATCATTTTCCAGCTTCTCTTCCTGCTGGTTCAGAGGTTTTACGAGAGGCGCACGGGGTAGTGTGTCAGCGGTACACAGGTTTTTTCCCAGGTACATGTGAGATGCTGTAGGAGAATCGCATCATACGCATCCGGAAACGCTGCACCCTAGCTGGAAGTTCGTCGAGGTTCTTGGTACTGAACAAAGGGACTAGAGCCTTGTGGTTCGTTTCGATGTGAAACTTGAGTCCAATGAGATAATCTGCACAGCGTTCACTTGCCCAAGTTATGCCCAATGCTTCCTTCTCAATTTGGGCATAGCTCTGTTCTGTAGGACTCATGGCTCTTGAGGCGTAAGCGACTGGGCGCCATTGGTCATCATGGTTTTGCAGTAGAACCGCCCCCAGGCCATAAGAAGATGCATCTGTGGAGAGTTTTGTCTGACGGCTTGCATTATAGAGGGCAAGGGTAGGAGTGGAAGCGAGGCTGTTTTTGACAGAAGAGAAGGCCTCTTGCTGAATTTCACCCCTTGTCCAGTGGTTCTTGGTGCTCAGGAGATCTCTTAGTGGTTTGGTGAGCTCAGCTATATGAGGTTGGAATTTGCTCAGCTGATTAACCATTTCAAGGAGCCTTCTCAGTTCTGATGGGTCTTTAGGGGGTGCTATCTTAGTAATAGCTTCCACTTTCCCGGGGTCAACTTGTGTGCCCTCGGCATTGAAACTGGTGCCTAAGAATTCTACAGATGGTTTGGCGAATTCACCCTTTTCTTCATTTAAGGTAAGGTTAGCCTCTTGTAGCTTGCATAAAGTTTCTTTCATATGCTCATCATGATCTTTGAACGATTTACCGAAGACCAGGTTATCATCCATCTGGCACAGAGATCCTTCCGTTCCTTCCAGGACCTGTGAAATTCGCTTTTGGAAATGTTCGGGCGCCGAACTGATCCCAAATGGTACACGATTAAAGCAAAACCGGACGAATGGCGTGATGAAGGTGGTGAGCTTGGACGACTCTGGTGACAAGCCAATTTGCCAGAACCCTGAATTTGCGTCTAGTTTGCTAAATACTTTCGTTCCAGCTAATTGTGCTAGTGTGTCGTCAACACAGGGTAAGGGGTGGAATTCCCTCAAGATGTTTTTGTATAGCCTTGTTAGATGTACACAGATTCGATCTTTGTCGTTACCCTTGGGGACTACGACTGTTCCCGCGCACCATTCTGTTGGTTCATCAACTTTGGAAATGATGTGCATTTGCTCCATCCGGGCGAGTTCTTCTTTGACTTTCGAAAGGAGGGGAACAGGCACTCTCCTGGGTGTGGTAAGAGCGAATGGCTTGGCATCTGGCTTCAGTTTTATGACATAGTCAGGTCGGTCTAGTTTTCCGAGTCCAGTGAACAGGTCTGGAAACTGTGCTTTGTAATCTTTGTTTGCCTCTATCGCATTTATCTTCTCAACAAGTTGGAGTGACTCTCTTGCTGGGCGACCGGGGAGGGCTTGTCGGGCTCCGGTCACAACAAATATTTCCTGGCCTGTAGCCATTTCAGAATGAGTGATTTTTCCCATAAAGTAGCCATGGATAGGGGGGGCTGTATCTGCTGGGCCAAACAAAGTCTTGCTTGATTTGATCAGAGTTGGGGAAGGATGCAGTGAATTATAAAATTAATACTCTCAGGGATTATTGTCACATCCGCCCCAGCATCTATCTTGAAGGAAACAGGGGAGTTGTTTAAGGAGAGCTTTACTGACCAGATGTTTTCGCCTGCCTCGGTTCCAACTGCCCCTAAGAAGGCGTAGTTCCTCAACCGAGCCAACTGTGTTCGAAGACTTGCAAACGATTTCCCAGTTACCTCTCTTTGAGCACTTGTGGCAAGTTGTTTCCTTGGCAGGGCAGTATTGTCGAATATGTCCTAGGGTTTTTCCACAGTATTCACAGCGTCTCACCACTGGAGAATCTTCAACTTGATTCTTGAAGACTTTTGATTTTGACGGCTTCTCAAAGTTGACAGCGTCCACCTCGGCGAGTTCTTTGAAGCCGTTTTTCATCAGGGTTTGCTGTTTCTTCACGGCTTCGCTTTGTCGGGCCTGGTGCATCGCTTTCGTAAGCGTAAGATCGGGGTCAAGGTGAAGTTTTTCGGAGAGTTTAGAGTCAAGCAAGCCAACAACGATCCGGTCCCTAACCAATTCGTCCTGAAGTGTCCCAAAGGCGCAATGTTCGGCCAAAGCGGGTAAAGCTATGACGAAACTATGAACTGTCTCACCTTCCTCTTGCCGGCGTCGGTTGAATTTGGCGCGCTCAAAAATAACATTTCTGCGTACTACGAAATGTTCGTCAAACTTCGTCTTCACAGTGTGATACTGTTTCAGTTGAGTAGTTGATAACTTGAAGGAGTTGAGGATATCATCGGCTTTGTTGTCCATGGCGTAGAGTAAAGTGTTGATCTGGCTTTCTCCCTCTTCTTTCACAAGGCCTGTTGCGTGGCGAAAGGGGGCAAAACGTCGGCTCCATTTAGGCCAGCCCTCTGGATGACTGAAGTCGAAATTTTCCGGAAGCTGAACTCGGAAGGACGTCATTGTCTTTCACCGCTTCTGACACCATATAATGTTAGCTAGGTAATCGACTATGAGGCAGAATCGAACGCACCAACAACACGTTTAATCGAGCAATATGGCTGCGAGCACATGGCATGTCGCAAGGGCCCCAGGGAAACAATGGCTTACGCAACAGCTTACATCACAATTTCTAGGACTGCACACTTGTCAAGTCCAAATGACATTTGGATGTCCCCAGAAAAGTTTCTCACCGTTTGGACAAGGGAGCCAAGTTGGTCTTTCGCACCATATAGCTTTATATGATCCATATTCACTTTAAATCATCCATGAACAGGAAGGAGGTGGTTAATCTTGCTCTCATCTTTCTCAATACCAGGATTTGTGGCAACATGATAACAATAAAGAGTAATGGAGATAACGAGTCTCCTGGGAAGATCCCTCTCTTGATGTCAACTTGGCCAAGCTCCCTTCCACCTGATGCCAATAAAGGTCGCCAGTTATTCATGCTGTTACTGATTAACTTTATGAAATTTCTTGCTGCTCCAACCATGTTCAAACAATTTAGGATACAGGCATGAGGAAAGACATCGTATGCTTTCCTGAGGTCAATTCACGCCATTAACAAGTTAGTCAGTCTTCTCCGAAAGTTCTTCAGGATTGCCTTGTCTACAAGCAGTTGATCTTTCTTCCCACTTGATCGTCGTCTGCATTCTTTTTGTTCGTCAACTAGCGATCCATGTCTTTCCCGGTGTATGTCAAGTTTTTTTCCCATTATCCCTGTCAAAAGCTTCCACATTGTTGGCAGGCATGCAGTAGGGCGGTAATTGGAGACAGTTCTTTTCAAATCATCCATTAAGATACCGTGACATTTCCAGATTGTACTCCTTCTTGAAGGAATGCTTAGAGCTTAGGGTGTATTTCATTCAGAGTCCCAAGCCAAAAACCTTGGATATAGTCAGAACCGGCTGCCTTCCACTTAGGCATCTTTCTCACTCCAGATCGTATATCCTCCAATGTAATGTGAATGTCCTGTTGCGCCTCTGTCGTCCTAAGTCCTTAAGCCAAGTTGCGTTCTCATTGTGGTCCTCTGCCCAGATGTTACTCCAAAATTATGTTGCTTCAGTCAAATTTGGTGACTCAGTCTCTTATCTTTAACTTGTTCGAAACAGATTGTTTTGAGTGTATTGAAGGCACCTATCCTCACACGCCTTCATCTTGATCACACCTGCTTTGGTCTTTTGTTTCAGCACTTCTGAGGCATACCAAGTTCCCTTCCTTTGTAGCTGATGTTTTCTATTCAGTAACATTCTCTTTGCTTTGATCTTGTATTTCCTTTCAGGGGCACCCAACGTCAATTTTCGGAAAATATTTGTTCGGAAGACGATTTGAGATCTAGAATTTTCCGAAAATTTGTTGTAAAATTTCTTGCTTGCCTGCCTTTCCTAGGATTTTCGAACATCTGAAAAATGGTATAATTGCCCATTTTTAACGGACTTTTTCCCTAAAAAGGTCACCTAGAATTTTCGGGAGCCTTTTTTCTAAAATTTTCGAAATGGTAGGTTTTGATACCTATAATTTTCGGATCACTAGACTTTCAGCTAGGAAATCCGAACAGATGAAAACTTTTTAGGGGATAAAATTATGCCTATATGTACCGTTTAAATACTAAAATACGTTTAACAATGCTATGTTTGAGTGCTTTTGAACTACATTCTCGTTGGGTGCCCCTGTCCTTTCCTTACTTTCTCGATCTTACATAAATCCTTACGCCATGATTCGATGTTTCTGTTGATTCGTCTTTTCCGCAATGGTTCTCCCTTTTTGAACTACTTGCAGAACAAGACATCACGTCTCGAGTATCACATTCGACGCACGTATAGAAAATGTAAAAACAAAATAACAATGTTTAAGAATCTTGAAATATATTTCGCTCTTCGAGCCTCATCAGTCAAAAAGAACCTCATGTAAGACGCATTAAAAAAGGTGTGTGTGTTCCTAGATGTCATGTAAGCCAACATGGGGTAACCTATTTTACGTGGTCTCGCGCCACTATCGCGCAGGCAACGCGGAAACAATTCCACTCGCTCTTAGAGTTCATCATAGCCTGCGAGCAGGCTCTGTCTCTGCGGTGGGAGAGAAGGAGAGCCTGCACGCATCCCTCTGAATTTTGAATGCCACCTCCTGATGTAACGCTGAGAAAGCTGTCAAAAATTGGCCAATCAGCGCGCACCAGAAGTAAACATTGAAAAAAACAGTAAGCCACGCGTTGTGTATTTCTAAATTGCTCGAGGCAGAAACTCCAAAAAAACTGTAAAGGAAGGAAGCCTTCGCCAGAAAATCCTAACAACTACTGCTGATGCTGTAAAGCGTAGCTGAATATTCTGTACGGTAATTCGTCGGAGTCCCTTCCACGGAAAATGTGTTTCGTTCGTCAGGGAAAAAAATTAGCACACAAACTTGAAACGACTGGAATCGTAACAGAGAAATCCGTTTTCCCTGACCGCATCTCCACCGTGTGAGACTCGTCGACCACAACTGCTGCCAAATTTCGGTAAAGCGAAGCGGAATTATCTTTTTAAATTTATTTTAATGAAAATCAGACATTACAACTACTACATCACACTTAAATACTAGACAGATATTCTAATTCCTACACCAGTTTATTTCAAGGCTTATCGAGTATTTGTGATTATAGATATGTATTTTGCTAATTCAACAATTTGAAAATTGGACTATTTTGTTTTCAAGTGTATCGGTGTCACCCAGGAGATCGAGGAATCATTTGTGTAGCCGCCTTTTCGGCTTAACCAAATACTTGCTAAAATCGTGTAGAGTTCCTTTATCGTTCTCTATCGTTAAATCGGCAACTGAGGCAGCCGAAAGGCCCAAGTTTTTGTCCAAATGTAATCAGCGATAATGCTTTGTCGAGGACAGGAAACTGCCACGGTGACATGAAGTCGCCCTCGTTGTATTTTGGCCGCTACAAAAAACAGTTGGGGAATAAGACTTTTCCCGAATCCTGTGGATAACAGAGATAGAACTTCCTTTCCTTCCAGCTGAGAAGCCATTGCATCGCGTTGCCCGACCTTTAATTATGTAAAGTTACGGTAACATTCTACAATTTCTGACCAGCCAATGGTGACGTCACCAAGTAATTTAATTTCAGCCAATCAGTATTTTGCGTCCAAACTTTGGACGCGACCTTCAAAATACAAAGCCATGCGGGCAGGCCCTCATTCTACTACCCCCAGCCCATTCCCTCAGAGGGCCTGCTCGCTGGCTAAGTTCATCAATGAACCTTCTGGTACTTTGTCTATCGCTTTTCTTTCAACATTCCCATTTTTTTCAGTCGTAACATAAGTGGCTCCATATAGCAAAGAGGTCAACTCGATTACGTCTCCAGTATGGGTGT
>NC_090873.1:30584418-30611918 GCF_036669935.1 Montipora foliosa
CTGTCAGTTTTTTTAAACCAGAACCCCTGAACAAGATCGGGGCCGGTTACTTTCCAGTTTGCCATCTTGCTCACTCCATTTCTAATATCCTCCACAGTGATGCTGATATCTTCTTGCACATCTGTTGAACTTGTACTCCAATCCTCTAGCCAAGATGCCCTCTCATTATTATTATTATTGTTTGTCATCTCACGGTTAAAATGATTTCAAAAAGCTGGTAATGTTCAACTGAGTATCAAGTTGCAACCTTCAACCTTAGATGTTCAGTGCATATCTCAAAACCCTAGCCGTTCCTAGGGGGCAGGCCTTTTGGAGGGTTCCAAGGTTCAGATTATGTCTGGTCTTAACTAACCAATAGTTGAAATTATTTGAGATCGTACAAAAAGATCCTATTACTATGGGAATCACCATCACTTTGTTGCAGCTGCAAATCCTCTTCAATTACCTTTTCAGATCCTGATATTTGTCCACCTTTTCTTTCTCTTTCTCAACAACATGGGTGTGAAAATGGCATTTTACATTTATAATATTACAATGGCTACTCGCCTTCTCAAGAACCACTATATCTTGTCTGAAGTGCTCCATGACCTTATCTGTTTGAATCTTCATATCCCAGAGGACTTTCACTTTCTCATTTTCAAACATCATTTGTAGGCTATGATCATACCAATTACCTGCATGTTCCAGGTCATATGTTTTACAGTTGCCAATATATGACCTGAGCAACTTTATCGTGGCGCGATTTCTTGTATTTTGTCTGAGCCAAGTATTTGCATCCACGCAACTGTTTTGTCTCTTTCTCCACATAGCCTGCATAAGGGGGAGATGTTCTCTTTGTCAATATGATGTTTAATTGACCTTGTTCTGATGGCTTGTTCTTGTGAAGCCATGATACTACCTTCAGTTGTTTTCTTCAGACATTTTTTCTTTAACTAGCTCCACGTTTTCTCATCCCTAAACTCGGTGTTCCTGAAGAATATACTGTTCATGGTCTTATTTTCCAAATTCTCTTTTCTGGTTCCTAGTACGCTCTCTCTTGTTTTTCCGATGTCAACGGTTCCTTCTCTCTTTACAGCTTTCATCATTTTCTCATTACTTTCTGCAGCATATACATACTGGCAGTTCTTTTCTATCAAGACACAGTCTTCCACACTAATCAGTCGCCCCTGCCCCCGTTCGGGTTTCTTGATATACAGGCTATCAACATCATACCATACCTTATATGGGATACAGCTCGGGAATGGATGGTAGTTATGAAATTTGTGCTGTTTAAATGGGACTTTAAGATCTTCTTAATCCGCCTTATGTATTCTGTTATAAATGTCTACTTCAGTGCCATCTGCTTCCAGAATACCCAAGTATTTACAGCCAATATCTCGGTCAATCTCTTTTATCTTCTCACCGCATGGGGATTCGATACCCTCAGTATGTACCAGTCAGTCCCTATCTGCATGATCAGCACCCACACTTACTAATCCCGAACTCCATTCTTATGTCCTTGCGAATACGGACCGTATCCATAAGGGTATGCAGCTATTTTTTAGTCCTTTCGAATAATTTTAGGTCATCCATATATGAGGTGATTTATTCTTGGGCCACCACCACCTTTACTGAGATCATACCCAGCCCTGACCTTACGGAGAACAAGGAACATGGGGATCAAGCTATAATGACAAAAAGAATGGGGGATAGAATGTCCCCTTGAAAAATTCCAAGTTTTTTTTTGTTGTTGGTTTTTTTATGTTTTTTATTTATTTATTTATTTTTTAATTTTCTCACAACAATTACAATTACACAAAACTTACAGGACACAAACTACCCATTTACATATCTACACATTACAATATCTACATGCTGTGATACAATCTAAGCATTACATATAACCAATTTACAGTACTCTACGTACAGCCTTAAGTGCGATGTTCACATACGCTTTTTACGTTGGTTATAATTAATATCTATTATTATTAAAAACTGTGCTATATTTAATTATTTCATATACTTATTATGGCCTAACCTACTTACACATTACGCTACTAGAAGACTTACGATATATTTCATAGGGATCCTTAACTGGTGTGAAAGAATTTCCACTTCTGTCGAAATTCCCTTTCACCATTCAGCGTGACCGCAATGTATTTTTCTGTTTCCATTTTATCTTGCACCAATGAGATAAAGTCGCTGGAAACGAATTTAGCATTATTTAGCGCGTTAATGTATAGAAAATATTTGTCTAGCATTATGAGATGGTTGAGGGTCAAGCGGTCCGTACAGGGACGAGTAACTCCAAATAATACCTCTGGTTCGGAGAGAAGTATATGCGCGTTACTTACGGTAGAATACCAAGTTTGGAACTTGTCCCAAAAACAATATGCTTGCGGGCAGCCATTAAACAAATGATGCATATTTTGACTATCAGAGGGACAGAAAGCGAAGGACGGTGAAGCCACCTTCTTCATTTTGTATAGAATACAGTTGGTGGCTAAAATATTGTGTATAATTTTGTGCTGGAATATTGCCAATTTAACTTCTTTTGTGGCCTTGAACGGCAGAAGATAAATTTTATTTAAATTCTCCTTTGCGATACCGTACGATAAGAGTTTTTTTCTGAGGTGGGAGGAGGAAGATTTTCGAGGGTTAACAGTTTTATGTATAACATCTAGTACAGATTGGCGGCGAGGGTGTAGTAGAGTCGTCTGAGTTAGCGTGAAGGAGCTTCTTCCAACTTTGCGGGTTTTCGGATGTAAGGCCATGATATTGTAAAAAGTTGCAAGTTAACGTATATTTATTACGCAAGGCGAGAAAAGACAAGAAGCAATTTTCATGCGCGTCAAAAAGGTCTGAAATTTTCTTTATCCCTGCTCGGTGCCAATGAGGCAGATATACCTTCTTTTTTTTTTCAATCGTAATGAATTTGTTGTCCCATATTATCTGAGACAATATTTCGGTCTTGCTGCGAGGTGTCGTAGACACAATTCCTTGCCAATGATGAATAATTTGTTTGTAAAATTCCGGAAAATGGCCAGTAAGATCAAAAAGGTTGTAGTCATAATTACATTGAAAGAGGCCAGTGCCACTAACAGTAGAGAGGAGTGATTTTGGAATATACTAACAGTGCGTCTGAGGCGGAGCACAGCCGTTTAACCCAAGTTAGTTTCAAAGCCTTATCGAAAAGAACAAAATGTTTCATACGAAGACCGCCATCTGCTTTATTCTTGATGAGGGTTGTCTTTTTTATCTTAGCGGTTTTTTGCTTCCAGATAAAATCGAACACTCTTTTATTAACCTCTGTTGCAAATTTTTTTTGAAGTCTCCATAACGCTGGAGATGAATACAAGTTTGGAGAGGGCCAATGTTTTAACAATATTTATTCTACCGTATATAGATAGGTCTCTTCGGGACCAGACACTTAAGGGAACTTAATCTGTCAAAGAAATTTTTCTTATAGGACAATTCAATATTAAAAGTAAAATGCACTCCGAGCGCATAAACAGGATCGTCGCTAATTTGGAGATTACCAATTGCGTCTTTTCGATGGCGCATAGAGCCAAGCCATAACATTTCTAATTTTGCCTCTCACGCTGAGACTAAATCAAATAAATTAGAAACTGACTGGACATCGGCAAGAATGGCAGTTGTGTCGTCAGCGTATTGCGTGAGCTTGACCTCTTCATTTCCTTGGATATGTATACCCTTAATGTCGTTTGACCGTCTTATACTTTGGGCAAGAAGCTCCATGGCAATAACAAAGAGTATGCCCGAAAGGGGACAACCCTGACGAACACCCTGCTCTAAGTAGAAGAGTTTAGAGGCAACACCATTGTTAACGACGCAAGTGGAGATGTCTTTGTAAAACACACTGATCCATTGCCTAAGATTTGGTCCGAAATTGAAAGACTCAAGGCATTTTTGGATAAAGTCCCATTCAATTGAGTCAAAAGAGTGCGGGTTTTTGTAACGCCACGTATCGAGCAGATTTTGCGTTTTAATCAAAGGGTTCAGTTCAATGGTCGATGCTTTTCTAATACCAACGGGTTTACCACCTCTTTTGTCTAAAGCGCTGATTACGCAATTAAAATCGCCCCCCAATACAAGATTTTCATTATCATATTTGCTGAGCAGATTTTTTGAAAGCCCCCTCACGAATACAACCTGTTGGTTTGTATCGTTTGGTGCATAAACATTAACCAGTATAACCTTTGTGTTATCAATAACAATATCTGCTAAAATGTATTTCAGATACATTTTAGCAGAGATTAGCATAATCATCTGAGGTAATTTTTTCAATGCTTACATCTAGTCGTGGTTTAAAAAGAATCAAAAGCTTTATTTTCACTTTTCCCATCCCTTCTCCTCCTGCCATCAGTTCTTTCTCTCAGTTTTTCATATTGTTCTCAAGAAACAGTTTCATGTTATCAGCAGTTCTAGAGACATCCAGGCACTTTAGGATCCACGAAGGAGGGATCATGTTGAGTGCTTTCGTGTCTTAATTAGTCTATCAAGCCCATGGCGAGACCAATCTGCCTTCTCTTACAGTTACATATGATGGTTTTATCAATAACGAGCTGATCGTTTGTGCCCCTTGGTCGCTTTCTACAGCTTTTTTGCTCTTCAGGTAATCGCCTGTTGTGTAAATATGATGGTAGATTTCTTCTGAAATGATGCTAGTAAACAGGTTCCACATAACTGGCAGACATGCAGGTAGTGGGTTTGTAGTTCGTAATTTTATTTCCTTTGGTCCTATCTTTCATTATGAGAACAGTCTTCCCTTGGTCAACCAAGCAGGAACATTCCCTGAGACAGGGCAGTTGTTTAACATTTGTCACATTTTCTGATGCAGACACTTTATGTTCTTAACCCAGTACCCAGGTGCGCCATCTTTCCATTGTCGCACTAAAATCAACCTGTTTCTCAGTAGTCTTACCCACTTCTGTCCCAACAGTCTCTATCCAATCGGCTTTATCATTATGCTTAACATCTTTGTCCCAGATTCCCTTCCAAAACTGTTGAGATGCCTCGGCATCCGGTAAGGTAAGGTAAGGTAAGGTAACTTTATTTAAAGTCGCAAACGTAGGGAGAGGTTGCCCAAATCTCCCGAGCCAGTGGCTCATGTTAAAAACGCACGACTATTTACAATACCATAACTAATTACTATTTAATGATATTCAATGTCAGGAGAAATGTAGACTCGGAAAAATATCCGAGTCCCAGATGGGATTTTAACCGACGACCCTCCGTGATCTAATCGGATGCTCTAACCACTGAGCTACTGGAGACTCTATGGTGAGCAAGGGTCAATTTGTGGGTCTCGACTGGAACCGCATCGCGCGGCTACACAGCCAAGTATTGACTAGCATATTTGAAACTCACTAACAGCATCGCGCTGTCACATTAATGTATATCAAGATGCAGCCAACCAACCTCCAAAGTGAGTGTGTTAAAGATGAAACAACAACAACGATATTCAATGTCAGGACATTGAACAGCGATGCTGTTAGTGAGTTTCAAATATGCTAGTCAATACTTGGCTGTGTAGCCGCGCGATGCGGTTCCAGTCGAGACCCACAAATTGACCCTTGCACACCATAGAGTCTCCAGTAGCTCAGTGGTTAGAGCATCCGACTAGATCACGGTGGGTCGTGGGTTCAAATCCCATCTGGGACTCGGATATTTTTCCGAGTCTACATTTCTCCTGACATTGAATATCATTGTTGTTGTTTCATCTTTAACACAATTACTATTTACATATAAAAAATAAAAATTCTAGAAGAATCCAGAACTGCATTAAAAGATAGTTTAAAAAGAAACTAGTGCAAACATTAAGATAAGAGAATAGCTAGCGTATACAGTTCATACACGGGCACCCTGCAAATTCAACACCGTTCAGACGAGAACGAAATTGAGCCAAAGTGGTCGAGGATTTTGTTATGGCTGATAATTGATTCCAAATGTGGGCAATCTGATACAGAAATGAGTTGTGCATAACGAGGCTGTTATATGATGGCTGCACAACATTTAGGCCATTACCTCGTAAATTATAATTAGTTATCCTAGGTATAAAAAAATGAGAAATGTAATTTGGGCCGTTAAGTCTAAAACACTTAAAAAATAAAATGAGCGATTGTACGATGCGTCTTTGTTCAAGCGTGCCCATATCGGCCGTAGCTAAGCATAGATCATAGGTAGCCGAGTTACCCAGGTTAAGTAAAGACTTAATCGCATAGTGATTGGCTCGTTCGATGGTATTCTTCAAAGATTTAGATATTCCTAGTAGTAGCGGGCTACAATATTCAATATGCGTTAACACGTAGGCTTTGTACAGAGAGATCATAGTATTTGATGGAACTAAGCGCTTAATCCTACGTAGAGCAGCTATCATAGCGTATGCTTTTTTCAGCATGATCGTAACATGGGGCTTAAAAGACAAGTCGCGGTCCAATGTTACACCTAAAATTTTGAGAGTCGGTTCAATTACGATGGACAAGTCATCGTGTCATCGGCATAAAGAAGTAGGGAGGAAACCCAGCTGAGTAATTAACATCATTCACATAAATATTGAAGAGAAGCGGGCCAAGAAGGCTCCCTTGCGGCACTCCGCAACGAAAGAGGAGCCAGTCAGACACGTTCCCATTGCATTTAACTCTTTCAAGACGGCCTAATAGATACGACTTAATCAGTTTTAATGCAGAGTCTTGAACGCCATAAGCTTTTAGTTTCGCTAGTAACAAGTTATGGCAAATCGAGTCAAATGCCCTCGATAGGTCAATAGCAACCACTCCCACATCTTTTTTCTTGTCAAGAGCATGGCGCCAATCATCAGTTAGTTTAAGTAAGGCGGAACAGCATGCATGTCCGCGTAGGAAGCCAGACATGTTATCAGAAAAGATTGGAGTGAATGCGCTATATAGCTGATCATATTTAATTCTCTCAAACACCTTCGGTATCACTGATATGACAATAACAGGACGATAATTTGATTTGGATGTCTCATCCTCTTTCTTGTAAACAGGAGTAACGTTGCTGAGTTTCCATTGATAAGGCCACTCGCCCACGCCAATACAATGATTAAAAAGCTTTGTCAGAGGTGCAATAATGACGGGGGTAGCTATTTTAAGCAGCTTAGATGGTATACCGTCAGGACCAGTTGATTTCCTTATGTTCAGATTAGAGAGAATATCAGAAACATGGGCTTCGCTGACTGGATGAAAATGAAAATTAATCTTAGGAGCCATCGCGTTTATATTAACAACACTGATGTGACTGGAAAAATCATCAGCGGACAAGGTCAAGACTGACTCATCAACAGTAGGAGATGCGAAGTAGAGAAGATATTATGTTTATCAAGCAGAATTGACCGCAAAAATTCGAAAGGTTATAACTTGACCTGGCAAAGGAGCCATTTTCCGATAGCATATCAATATTAAAGTCTCCAAGAAACACGACTTCCTTTCGTTTTGAATACATTTTTTCAGCAGCTGAAACACATCACGATAAAAATTCAGGAATTTTGCATTTTCTGGGAGAACGGTAACACGCACAAATTAAGAACCAGGAGTTGCCACAGCCCTTAACATCTATACATATCGATTCAACACCCTCAGGTTCGAGTTTTGTTCGACGAAGAGCTGTAATGCACCGTCGTATGTAGACTAACATGCCGCCAGCACCCTTCTTCCTATCTCTTCGGATAATGCGATATTCAGGATGAGCAAAAAGAGAGCTGCTCACTGATCCGTCGATCTTGCTTTCTGCTATGAAAAATATATCAAATCGGCACGTATTGAGTAAGTTAAGAACTTCATCCGCCTTGCCGTAAATGCTTTTTACATTTAAATGTCCAATCTTCAGGTTTCTCTTGTAATATGCGCTGATGTTTGAAATGAACCAATCAACCGGCGAAGGAGAAGACTCGTCGCTTGAAGTGAAAGAGTCCGAGCAGTTTAAATTGTCAGTGGAGGTCTCAAAAAAGCTATCCGTAAATTGAGGCATGGAGCAAGTAAAGCAAAACCAAGATCCATGACAACGATAGAATAACAGATCCTTCCTACTCATGCCTGAACACTTTTGACGGAACACGCTTGAGCAGCCCGAGCACGCAACGCCATTTTGGTTCACCCTGACAGCTTTAGCGCAGCCAGCACACACTTTTCTACTAGAGCTCACTCCACTTGTGTTTGCTACTGTAGGACCAGGATTCGTGGCAATATCTCCGCTTTTACTAATTCTTGTCAACTGAAAGCAGGACTCGCTGTTTGGGTAGTAGCTCAGCTTAGCTCCAAAATATTTCTTCTTCGAGCTGGTTAGACTAGAAGGTTTCGTCCACCGGGTAATCAAAGTTGTATCGACATTATGTACAGATTCGCCAAACAGGAACAATTCAGGCATTGGAATAGAGTTTATCCGATATATTGTGGCAGTAGACAGTAAAAGAATTAAAGAACTAAAACTGAGTAGAGTGGTAGAAGATTTTACTCCGCCCATCATGCAGCCACATTGTAGATTGACCATTGACCACGATTGTTCCGGTAGTTCATTGACATCACTTTCTATGCCTTCCAAGTGTTCAAACAATCTCTTTCCATTGTTTTCAAAGAGTCGGTTTTGATGGTATTGCTCCACTCTGTTGTCGTATCGTTTTTTTTTTTTGGCTTTTTGCGATTACTCTTTGTTTCAATGATCACTTTATAACCCCTTACTTTGATGTTGTATTGTGCTTGTAATCGAGCTTTTAAGTGTTTATTTTTAATGGTGTAATTCTGCAAAGACTCAAGCTTCCCAATTTCTTTTCTCAATTCGTTTTTCTGATTGGTGAGTCGCTTTTTCCAGCAAGGCATTGTTTTCCCTCTGCCCTATTTTCTCTTAACACCTGTCAACCGTTCCACTACTCGACCAGCCACCTTTAAGATCCTATTGCATTGGTGAAGATTGCAGACTTCCAAGTAGGATTATTATCATTATTATTATTATTATTATTGTTATTATTATTATTATTATTATTATTATTATTATTATTATTATGGCAGAATGAACGTCTGGATGCCCAGATTAAGGAGTATAGCTTTGGCTGGCTTTGGCCGTAAACAACTGCAGCATTGACTAAAATATCTATTACATTCGAAAACATCATAGTACGGATACGAAAAATAAAAAGAAAGACATATGCAAAATGTATAGATATAAATTTAATTGTTATCACGATGATGATGATGATGATGATGATGATTATTATTATCCTCTTTTTCTTCTTTTTAAGGTGATTGGTCCAATTATGATTTGTATTTTCCAAGCAAAAGCATTGACAGCTATGCTTCCCAGACGTGGTCTCCGAACCTTTCCATGTTTACACTTTGCTTTTGGATGCAAACAAGTGACTCTGACAGGGGCGTTACGTTCAGTTATGCAATACAAGGCGTCATCAACGAGCTCACTTTGTTCAGGAATGAGCTGACCATAAATAATGCTGACACGTGAGTACATGCACTTGACTACGATGGCCCTCTCGATCATATTCTGCGGTACGTGAGGCAAACTCATTGGAAAATTGACATTAAGGACAGTGCCAACTAATAAGAAAAAATTCTTTTTCCCTGGGTATGACTACGCAGAAAAGTAGATCATAGTTTGGCTTATTGGAATTTGAGATGAAAATAGGGCGTAACCATGCATTTTTTGGAGATAATTAAGTTTGTTTTATGAAATTGTGGACGCTTAAAAATTACTTGCTTAAACAGAAACAATTTTTTTCACAGTTTTTATCAATACTTTTGGTGATCTTAAGATAGAAAAGCATTTAACAAGGCTACAAATTCGAACTTACAGAATCATGCAGCTCAGGCACCTTGGCAACTGTCAAAATAGGACGCCAAAGGTGGCCAGAAAAGCCTTTTACATCAGGGAGGTCTGGAACCCGGTATGTTGCCAAGGTAGCAAACCTGGTATGCTCGTATTGTGGAGCACATCTACTAGAATCTTACCGCAAAAAATCAAGCATTTCTGATACAAATTTGCTGAGATTTCCTATTTTCATCATATTTGATCAAAATTCGGTTGTTTATGACGTCATCACTTGGCTAATTTGCATATTTTAAACACTTGAATATCTCTGGAACAAAAAGAGATTTTGGAGAATAGTGAACAGAATTCTTTTTCTTGTACAAACTACATGTTTATGTCTTAAAATGGCTTAGATAGGAAAGATACGAATTTCTACATAGTAGGAACCGGAAGATTCTACAACTGTATTTTTAATCACAAAAAACTTGACGACAGAGCAGAACAGAGACACCCAAATATATGCCCAGTTTCGTGGCATAAAAAGTGTTTTGTCTTTGAAAGTACAAATCGTTCTGTGGTCACACGTCTATTAACTTAAGCAGTCCTTATCTCATTAGGTCATATAAGCTTGGGAACTATTACGATGGACGGAGACACCATGTTTGTGTAACGTGGGAGAATCAAGCTGGATCTTGGAAGCTGAATGTTAACGGCAAAGTCATTAACAACGGAAGCCGTTTTCAAGAGGGACATGTCATTCATGGCGGAGGGGTCCTCGTGATTGGCCAAGATCAAGACCGCTTATTTGAAGGGCCTAGCGGAGGTGGCTCATTTGAATTGAAACAGAGCTTTATGGGAAGTATCAGTGGAATGAATTTGTGGAGCAGAGTCTTGAGTGATGACGAGATACTGCGCATGTCCGAGAATTGTAACTTCGGCAATGGAGATGTTCTTAAATGGTCCGACTTTCTTGTGGCAACCCATAATGTGGAAGTAAAATGCCCCTCCAATTTTAAAATATGATAAGTATGTCATGAGCCAATCACCCGGAGCGTGCAACTTAACTATACTTGTGCAACGGCGTTTTCACAAGTAAGGTTATTTTTAGATTGAATTTCCCGCTAATGAGACTCCCACAGGAGCCCGATGACCAATTACAAGAAATTAAGCTGACGTCATAGGGTCACCGAACCGTAACTGACTTTGTTTTTTGACCTAATCCACGGGAAGGGCTAGTCTAAAAATAAACCTACTTGTGAAAACGCCGTTTCACAGACGCTGTATTGAAGTTGCATGCTCCAGGATGGGCTCCTGGTATGTACAATATTACAAAAAATGAGAAAGGGTGTTGATATAGATCTCATTGAGAAAGGGCAATTTAACAAGATAAAAGAGGAATGATGGGCTAACAAAAACGGAGATCTGGTTACCATACCTTGGGAATAAGGAAATGTTACATTCCATTCTTGCACACGTTGGCCTTGAAGCACTTATATTTCAACGGAAAAACTAGTATTGGAGGGTAATGTGAAGTGCTAATTTGTACCCATGTAAATCATGTGCCGTGAGCGTTAGCCCTACTAAAGGAATTGAGCCCACACCAGGACAGAAGAAAAACTCTGACCATGCTGGGAACTGAACCCACGAACGTCGGGTTAGATCACCGCTGCTCTACCGACTAAGCTAAAAGGTCAAACGGGAGCAGGTCGCTGGGAATTTAAGATATCAAGGAACGGTTATGTTTTTGCAAATTGAGCCCACTTTCGTTAGTAGGACTAAGACTCAAATGGTTCAAATGGGTACAAAATAACACTTCACGTTACCATCCAATGATTAATTCTGTTGAAATATAAGTGCTACACGGCCAATGTTTGCAAAAATGTATCTAACCCGAAGGTCGTGGGTTCAACTCCCACCCTGTTCAGAGTTTTCTCTTTCCTTATGTGAGCCCAATTCCATTTGTAGGGCTAACGCTCACGTGGTTCACATGGCTAATAGCACTTCACATTACCCTCCAGTAGTAGTTAATCCGCTGAAATATAAGTGCTACAAGGCCAACGTTTGCAAAAACGTAACCTTTCCTCATTACCAAGGAATGTTGACCAGATCACAGTTTTTGTTAGCCCACCATTCCTCTTTTATTGGGTTACGTTTTTGCAAACGTTGGTCATGTAGCACTTAAATTTCAACAGAATTAACCACTGGAAGGTAATGTGAAGTGTTATTTTGTATGCTCACATGGTTTACATGGCTACAAAATGACACTTCACATTACCCTCCAATAGTGACTTACGTTGAAATATAAGTGCTACGCGGCCAACTTTTGCAAATGGAGACACGAAGTACGTGCCGAAGCAATGACGTTGCATTTTTAGTTTCAATTTTGTTTAGAGGAATGAGCCTTAGGGCGGGTGAACACTGGTATTTGAACAGCCTTGTTGAATTGCAAAAGGACGGGGAGAAATAAAGAGAATATTAAGTGGTTGTTCAGAGGCTAGTATTCTATTTGACTTTCCACGTTGGCAGGGACTTAGGGGACTTAGAGTTCATTCCGAGAGGTTTTTCTCTGATTTCTCAGGTTCTTGGTTTTTGTCAAGAATCATGCAACATTTAGTTTGATTTGATTTGATCTCGTCGGTAGTCTCCCTAATTTTTAGAGGGGTGGTGTTTGGCTAAAAAAGAACAATATTTACACAAAATTTTCGTCATCATCATCACAAGAGCTTTGCTCCCTGCTGATGTTAACTGCCGGAAGAGTCAGCTCCATCTCGCAGCTTAAGATTATGAGAATTGTTGTGGTATGATTCATTACTAATCTCACTGTTCAAGCAGAGCCAAGTAGTCATGCCTATTGCTAGGGTTCTGTTTGTTTTAGTACAACCAGTTTGTAGCACACAGGTAAAAGAAGGAAAGGTTGAAATATACAATTAGTTTATTAACTTATTTGTTTCTTTGAACTTATTATCACTTTGATGAAAACCAGATCCTTGATCACAAGCCCCAATGGTAGCTATACCACATTTCTGTCGTAATACGTGGAAGACTACAAAGACGTGCATTATTTAAGTCATCTGATATATATTTGACACTAACACCTAACACTCTCCATTTACGTTTTCCAAATATTGCACCATTTTCTCAATAATGTCGTATTCCAACAGAATGGCTGCTCCATTAACCACTACCTGACCATGAAAATCTCTTTGAATTGGAATCAAAAATTCTTATACGTCCTATGCTGTCAATAATAATAGCAACGGTGTTTGTTTCTATTGTTAACAAGAAGGCATCACAGTCCTTTCTTAACATATTAAGAATATCCTGCGGTGGTATAAAACAGTTTCTGACATATGACATGTGTAAGTCACCTGCACAGCTGCTACTAAACTTACTGACATAGTTGTTGTCATTGATTGACAAAGCAGAAGGATCTCAGATAATAAGAGAAAAATTACTATGATGAGTGTAGAGTGAATAACCCAGCATCAATATTACAATGAAGTTTGCACGACACCACTGGGAAGCGTGAGATGCATTAGTTTTACAGTTGTAATTAACAACCACTGATAAATAACATTGCCACACATTGTTTATACCGGTATATTTCAAGTCCTGCGAACATCAAAACATTACCTTCAGCCTTGGTTACAGTCTGCTGTAATAGTTTTTGACGATTTCACAAGGCACAAAAGGCCGGTATTCATTTCCACGTCAACAAGAAAATACAACAGCGATAAAATCGAATTTGAGTTAGCCAAAGCTTTGAAAGTAGGTTATTTACCAGGAGCGAAATTATGTTAAAAGGTATTTATTGCACTCATGTAAAAAATAAACAATAAGGTAGACAAAAATTTCCCTCGCAAACGATTTGAGTATTCTATGGCGTTTAAATGAATGTTGTGCAATCCTATGGTATCTCTATATTGCAATACTATGAACTTGACCTACAGCCTCGGACAAAATTGATGAACTTGCCCTCCGACAATGTTGTTTTGCCGCATGGGCTCAGACACTCGCGTCCAAACAACATTGTGAGGAGAGGGTGAGCCACGACCAGGCTGTACTAAAGCTACAGCCAGTGGCAAAAGTTCTAGGAACTGTACACGAATATACAGATCTGAAGCTTTCGTGGCTCACTCTCCCGTCACAATGTTGTTTGGAAACCGAATTCAAAGATGGCACGACTCAAGAAGCATCCGTCGGTCGTTCCCAGTCAACTTCGTTTCTAACAAGGAGTGACAGTATCAAAAATCGATACTCTCTTGCCAACAAAAAGCGATGACGAATTCATCGCTCAAAAAACGTGACTCATCCTTATACTTGTACATATTCATTGCCGTGAGAATGGCATCTTAAATTCCCACTTAATTGCTTCCGGCGGACCTTGTAGCTCAGTCGGTAGAGCAGCGGTGATTTAACCCGAAGGTCCTGGGTTCAATTTCCACCATGGTCAACTTTTTTTCTCTGTCCTTGCATGGGTCCAATTTCATTAATAGGGTTAACGCTCACATGCTTTACATGGCTACAAAATAGCACTTCACATTACCCTCCAATAGTTAATTCCTTGGGAATAAGTTGATTAACGTTAGGCAATCGTTATCCACGCCATTAACTGATTAGAGTGTAATGTGAAGTGCTAGTTTTCTACCCCATATGAACCATGTGAGCGTTAGCCCTGCTAATGGAAATGGGCCCACACAAGGACAGAGACACTCTGACCAGCCTGTGACTAACGTCCATTGCCTTCAATCAAGTGAATTTTCATCCAATTCGCACATTGACACAAACATTTAGAGGTGATTGTTATTAGAAAGACGAAAGAAAGCTGAAATATGTTACTGTGGCATTGCGTGGCATGGGCTGAGGAGGGAGCTTAACCAACGACGACGGGAACGGCGTTGACGTTCTCCATAAAACCTCAAATTTGACTATTTAACGTTGTAGTTTTGCTGACGACGGCAAAGACATGGACAAAAATGAAAAACGCACGTGCGGACAGAGCGTACAAAGCTATTGTTTTTAGCCACTAAATATGCAAAATGTGACGTTTTCGTTGCCGTCGCCGTTAAATCTCCCTAATATGGGAGTGGGGCGTCTTTCTTGAAAAAAGAACACTGGTTCTCAGCTTCTCTCATCCCCTGCTAACGGCACGTCAAGAATCCCTATTGTGTTAGGTTCGCTTCCTATAATTAGTGAAGCATGCCCTTATTTAAAGGCCTTCCTTCAACGCACAGGCTTTTCGACCGTTTGTTTTTGTTATGGATATTCACGTTGCTAATCATAGCAATCTGATTGGATGAATTTCAGCCTTGGCGGGATTTTCATATATGAAAATTGTTCCATGGCTCGCAATGCCTGTCCGTTGAAGGTAGGCCATTAAAGTAGAAATAAGTGCCCAAAAAGGCATCGAAAAATAGTTAATCGAGGGAGTGGTTATGAAACCTTAAAACCTTCAAAAGTGAGAACAGTGTTGTCGCAAGCGATGTTGAATAGGCCATATTCACGATAGCCACCATGTTGGCTTTAAAATTGTCATGCAAATTAGCCATGTGTTATGCTGGGGGGCAAACATTGGAAAAAAGGCAAATTTGCGGAAAATCGGTTCGTCGAAATATTGAAATAACATTGCTAAAAGTACATTTTAGAATTTAGAATTAAGTACCTTTTATAATAATTTTATATCCTTTGATTGCCCGTTGACATTTTGACTTTAACTTCGTTATCTGCTCATTTTTCACTAAAAAAACATCGAAATAACTTCTGTAATCATTCTATTTTACGACTTAGGTGATAAACATTCAATGAACGAGATACAAATCATCTGTGTGGCTAAATGTTCGTTACAACCTCTCGAACTTGAGTTGTTTGCCCCCTCACAAGTGTGTTGCTAATTTGCATGATAATGGCAAATCCAACATGGCGGCCATCGTGAATAAGGTCTATTGACCGTGACAATGCACAACCTTTTGTTTTCGCTTCGCACGGGTTCGCAAATCACACATGTCAAATACACCCTCATACCACCCAATCTGAGCCGATTCGTCTTTGCACTTGACGATTCAACTACGTTGAAGTCGATTCGCAAGAACCAGCAGAGGCTTACAACATGTTGACGATTCCACTCGAATCTAGTGTCAGGTGCTCTAATTAGTCGAGTCGTCTTGCTGGCAGTCAATTTGCAAGACACTTACAAAAAAATACAGCAAGACCACGAGAAAGGCTGCTTGTAAATGTTGACGATTCGACTCGAATTGACTCGAATAAAGTTGCATAATTGTGGAAAATATCTTGCCATTTGTCAAGGTGCGCCAAGTAGCGAGCATTGCGCAAGGTAACAATTACAGTGTGTCGGTGTAGTGCCTCTTAAATCGTTTGAGCTCCATTTATTGTGTAGGAGGGATCAAAGTAATCGATTATAGTTCGGCCGAATTGTTCAACGAGAACAAGGTGGAATAATTTCGAAATACTTAAATACTTAAGAAAGCGCTGGTACTCTCGCCATATGTCACAGTGCGTCACACATCACATGCCGTCAAATTGAGTGTTCCAGCATCATCTTACGAGAAATCTTTCGTCCGCCTTTGTCTCAGGTCTGTTTTCTCACAAAGGGGACGAAAAGTGAGTAAATTATCTTGTCGTATCACCACAAGTAAAAACCCTTGGTTTCATTATTAAAAGAGTAACTAGCGGACGGTTTCATTTCGGTAAACAATTTGTCAATTGACGAACATTGCGTAGCCACACAAGCAGTTTTTTTGGGAAATAGTAGTATATCATGCATCATTCGCTGAGGAGCGTTGCTAGGGGCGTTTGTAAGGACGCGTTAAAATGGAGGCTTCTGATTGGTTCGTCGTAACGGGATAATATTAGGATTATCAAAGCTCTAATACTTTGAATAATTATCCAGCTGGCTCCTGATTGGTTGAGAGGAAATTTGATTGACAGACCGTAAGAATTGTTCAGGGGCGTGGTCGTGAGCGTTCCGTTTTTCTAGACGTATAAACGGACAAACCCGTTTTAGGCGTTTCCTTAGGCGTTTTTTAGGTCCCAGACCCCACTGGGACACCTCTCCCCAATTAGGGAGAAAAAGTCCCAGACCCCCTCGGATAAAAACACAAAACACACAAGAAAATCCAACCAAAACAGATTTTAATGACGATTTACAAGATCTCTACAAGAAGATGGTGCCCCATACATGCACCCTATTGATCCACGCTGATTTTCGATGTGGCCGGCCAATGAAAAAACACAATCATCCCACCGGTCACACAAAGAATTGGTGCCCCGTAACAAATATTTACAATATATTCAAGAAATGGAGTAGAGTCTCCTTAAAGTCACCCCAGTTCCGTAATGTCCCTACTCGGCGCCAAGTACGCACACCCCGCAACTTTCAAATATCCAAAGGTTGTGTGCTCACACCATCGTCCAGGACTTTTCGTTTGGGGTGAAAGTAAGAAAAGCCGTCGCCCACTTGCTTGTACGTGTACATGGTATTGTTGACGGTGCGAAAGCCACGATTGACACCACTGCTTGGGCGCTGAGTGAGGAGGACGTTGAGATATTTGTCTTTGTCAATGGCGTTCAAGCCTTTGCTCACCCCTTTGCAACTAAATTTGTCCTTTGCGCCAAAGCAGTAGTAGGTCTTACTGCAAAGTCCAATAATGCCGTCCCCTTGCCATTCTTCCTTGAAGAGTCCCGGCTTTCTTTTGTCGTAGGCACGATGTTCGGGTGAGTCCGTACGTAGAAACCAATTCGCTTTATCTGCCTCGAATGCCTCTCTCAGTTCAGGTTTCACCAGGCTTTCCACACTTTCCCCTGAAAGAGCCATGTAGGCACTGTCCGTGTCCATCTCACAGAATTGGAAATCACTGCGATCAAGATATTTGTCGATGCAGTCATAGTAAAATTCCAACATGCGCCTCTTAGCGTTTTGATACACGAAAAAGCCAATGGCCGAAGGAAAATTGAGTTTGATGGTCTTTTTACACGACTCCGCTTCGTACGTGTTGTTATTGATGGGTGTGAGCCCACGAAAGTAAGGTTCGTTCACCAGTTGCGAAGCCTTGATCTCGGAACAGTACTCTATGTTACGGTGCCGTTCTTGGTTGGTAATGGCCTTGCCGTAACTCGAGTTTCCCACCAATTTCATGGTGTCGGCAATGATGGCCTGGCTGGGGTCCCGATCCCCTGCTTGTCGCGCGTCGGATACCGCGTTGCCAAACCGTTTAAAAGCACGGCTTGGGGGTATACTCCACCACCGAAAGTGCCATGTAGGCACTGTCCGTGTCTATCTCACAGAGTTGGAAATCACTGCGATCGAGATACTTGTCGACGCAGTCGTAGTAGAATTCCAACATGCGCCTCTTAGCGTTTTGATACACGAAAAAGCCAATGGTCGAAGGAAGATTGAGTTTGATGGTCTTTTTACACGACTCCACTTCGTACGTGTTAGCATCAGGGGGGTACCCCCAACATTTATGGCCTGACTTGTAAGGTCACACGACCTGAGGAGAGGGATGGGGGTACCCCAAATTTTTAGGCCTGACTTGTAAGGTCACAAGACCTGATGACAGGGGGATGGGGGGTACCCCAACATTTATAGTCCCCATGTGAGAAGACTTAGAGAGGAGAGGTATCCCCATGGCGGGGTGGTACCAGATCGTTTAGTTCCGCTACCACGTCGAAAGCAATGGACGATAATCCTGCGGGAGAGGCACGAAGCAATAACTCGTCTAGACGGTCGGCGGCGTTGGATAGATCCGACGACAAACACGGGGATGCAAAAGGAACCTACACGGGCCAAGCCTTCTCTCAGGTAGGGAGGCGTAGGAGGCCGGAGCCCGTACTTACGTACGAGCCAGCCGCCACCGGTCGTATCAATGATATGGTTCTCACGGTAGACTTGAACATTTCTTATCATTGAGTTATATGAAAAATATGGCGCAGATCCGTTCAGCAGGCGACCATGTTGTAAAAAGAGGGTAAAGAGAGGAGGGTCGTGACATATATAGAGACGTCGCATACGGGATTGGCCGAGAGGGGATGACATCACACACGGGGATTGGTTGAAAAGGATGACGCCACAGGGACCCAGAGCCCTCACAATAAAAAGAATGGAAACGAGGCCATCTTTAATCATCTAAAACAAGACAAAAATAGGATCTTTTTACGAACGAAACGATTTCATTAGAAATAAAAGAGCTATTGACAATCGGGAACGTGGGAGGTGGCCTGGAGCCCAGCCTCGTCTCAGTTTATCCAAGTCCGTGTCCATAGGTTATTACAAACAAAATTACAAAAGTCAAACAAGTCCCAGTCTCTGGACGCGTTCCGTATTCACAAAATAGGGAGGCCTGAGGACCCATACATTCAATACACATATGCACAGTAGCACAAACAACGTTCTTTAGTTTGTACACCTAAAAATCGTTCACTTGTCATCATCATTTTGTTCTTCTTCATCTTGCGTTGGGATGGGACGCGGTTGGAACATCCTGTTCAATAAAAATTTCCGTCTCTCCACAGCTGCATCTGTAGCCTCTTCAACATCCATTGAATCCTCCTCCATGAAACGATGTCGGGTTTTCATAACGTCTTTATCCACGGGGTCATGCTTTAGACGTGGAAACCACTGGAAATAGTGCAAGTACAGCCTTCGCAACTTTCTTCTGTAAACGGGTAACAGGGCATTAAAAGCTTTGGCTTCAGCTATCGTTTCAGAGACCCCCTCCTTCAAGAACTTTTTGACTTTTTTGTTATAGGTTGAACTCAGTGACTCTTCCACCTCTTGGCGCAGAGTTTCTCAGGGATCTTGGTGATCCATTTCCCTGTCACTAACGTCTTCATCCTCAGACTCGATGACCATGTCCGAGTCCGAGTCCGAGTCTTGTTCTTCCTGTTCATCTTGGTTTCGCTCCTCATCTTCTTCACTTCTTTCTTCCGAGGCAGCATAGGGTGGTACTTCCTCAAATATGTTCCCCATGGTAGTGTCTCCCACAGGCTTCTAGTCTATGCGTTTCCAACAACCTCGCCTCTCGTGACGGTCTCTGTTATAAGCCCGACTAAACGGTTTGTGGCAGTAGTGGCGTGCAGAGATGTGCCATACAGTCACCAAAAGGGATTGCTTCAAATGAGCATCGCGAGTTTGACGTCTGCTTTTATACCCACTGCGAGTCATGGGCGCGAGTGACTCAGAATGAGTCACTAATCAGCCCTTGGACTGACTCCCCCAAAATACTCATTGTGAGTGACGGGGCGAGTAACTCAGAATGAGCTACTCATCAGCCCTTGGAGTGACTCCCCCCAAATGAGTAGGAAGCACACTGAGGATAAGGGTGAGAGATCCGAGGTTACTCTTGAGTTGTTCATCAGGGTTGCTTATGCGTTGCTCATTTTACTCATGGGTTGCTCGGAGTGACTCCCTCAATTTGTGGCTACTGCCACAAACCGTTTAGTCGAGCTTATAACAGAGACCGTCAGGAGAGGCGAGGTTGTTGGAAACACATAGACCAGGAGCCTGTGGGAGAGACTACTATGGGGGACATATTTGAGGAAGTACCACCCTATGCTGCCTCGGAAGAGAGAAGTGAAGAAGATGAGGAGCGAAACCAAGATGAACAGGAAGAACAAGACTCGGACTCGGACTCGGGCAAGGTCATCGAGTCTGAGGCTGAAGACGTTAGTGACAGGGAAATGGATCACCAAGATCCCTGAGAAACTCTGCGCCAAGAGGTGGAAGAGTCACTGAGTTTAACCTATAACAAAAAAGTCAACAAGTTCTTGAAGGAGGGGGTCACTGAAACGATAGCTGAGGCCAAAGCTTTTAATGCCCTGTCACCTGTTTACAGCAGAAAGTTGCGAGGGCTGTATTTGCACTATCTCTAGTGGTTTGAACGTCTAAAGCATGACCCCGTGCTTAAGACGTTATGAAAACCCGACATCGTTTCATGGAGGAGGATTCAATGGATGTTGAAGAGGCTACAGATGCAGCTGTGGAGAGACGGAAATTTTTATTGAACAGGATGTTCCAACCGCGTCCCATCCCAACGCAAGATGAAGAAGAACAAAATGGTGATGACAAGTGAACGATTTTTAGGTGTACAAACTAAAGAACGTTGTTTGTGCTACTGTGCATATGTGTATTGAATGTATGGGTCCTCAGGCCTCCCTATTTTGTGAATACGGAACGCGCCCAGAGACTGGGACTTGTTTGACTTTTGTATTTTTGTTTATAATAACCTATGGACACGGACTTGGATAAACTGACACGAGGCTGGGCTCCAGGCCACCTCCCACGTTCCCGATTGTCAATAGCTCTTTTATTTCTAATGAAATCGTTTCATTCGTAAAAAATCCTATTTTTGTCTTGTTTTGAATCATTAAAGATGGCCTCGTTTCCATTTTGTTTAACGTGAGGGGTCTGGGTCCCTGTGGCGTCATCCTTTTCAACCAATCCCCGTGAGTGATGTCATCCCCTCTCGGCCAATCCCGTATGCGACGTCTCTATATATGTCACGAACCTCCTCTCTTTACCCTCTTTTTACAACATGGTCGCCTGCTGAACGGATCTGCGCCATATTTTTCATATAACTCAATGATGAGAAATGTTCAAGTCTACCGTGAGAACCACATCATTGATACGACCGGTGGCGGCTGGCTCGTACGTAAGTACGGGCTCCGGCCTCCTACGCCTCCCTACCTGAGAGAAGGCTTGGCCCGTGTAGGTTCCTTCTGCATCCCCGTGTTTGTCGTCGGATCTATCCAACGCCGCCGACCGGCTAGACGAGTTATTGCTTCGTGCCTCTCCCGCAGGATTATTGTCCATTGCTTTCGACGTGGTAGCGGAACTAAACGATCTGGTACCACCCCGCCATGGGGATACCTCTCCTCTCTAAGTCTTCTCACATGGGGACTATAAATGTTGGGGTACCCCCCATCCCCCTGTCATCAGGTCTTGTGACCTTACAAGTCAGGCCTAAAAATTTGGGGTGACCCCATCCCTCTCTTCAGGTCGTGTGACCTTACAAGTCAGGCCATAAATGTTGGGGGTACCCCCCTGATGCTAACACGTACGAAGTGGAGTCGTGTAAAAAGACCATCAAACTCAATCTTCCTTCGACCATTGGCTTTTTCGTGTATCAAAACGCTAAGAGGCGCATGTTGGAATTCTACTACGACTGCGTCGACAAGTATCTCGATCGCAGTGATTTCCAACTCTGTGAGATAGACACGGACAGTGCCTACATGGCACTTTCGGTGGTGGAGTATACCCCCAAGCCGTGCTTCAAACGGTTTGGCAACGCGGTATCCGACGCGCGACAAGCAGGGGATCGGGACCCCAGCCGGGCCATCATTGCCGACACCATGAAATTGGTGGGAAACTCGAGTTACGGCAAGGCCATTACCAACCAAGAACGGCACCTTAACGTAGAGTACTGTTCCGAGATCAAGGCTTCGCAACTGGTGAACGAACCTTACTTTCGTGGGCTCACACCCATCAATAACAACACGTACGAAGCGGAGTCGTGTAAAAAGACCATCAAACTCAATTTTCCTTCGGCCATTGGCTTTTTCGTGTATCAAAACGCTAAGAGGCGCATGTTGCAATTTTATTATGACTGCATCGACAAATATCTTGATCGCAGTGATTTCCAATTCTGTGAGATGGACACGGACAGTGCCTACATGGCTCTTTCAGGGGAAAGTGTGGAAAGCCTGGTGAAACCTGAACTGAGAGAGGCATTCGAGGCAGATAAAGCGAATTGGTTTCCACGTACGGACACACCCGAACATCTTGCCTACGACAAAAGAAAGCCGGGACTCTTCAAGGAGGAATGGCAAGGGGACGGCATTATTGGACTTTGCAGTAAGACCTACTACTGCTTTGGCGCAAAGGACAAATTTAGTTGCAAAGGGGTGAGCAAAGGCTTGAACGCCATTGACAAAGACAAATATCTCAACGTCCTCCTCACTCAGCGCCCAAGCAGTGGTGTCAATCGTGGCTTTCGCACCGTCAACAATACCATGTACACGTACAATCAAGTGCGCGACGGCTTTTCTTACTTTTACCCCAAACGAAAAGTCCTTGACGATGATGTGAGCACACAACCTTTGGATACTTGAAAGTTGCGGGGTGTGCGTACTTGGCGCCGAGTAGGGACATTACGGAACTGGGGTGACTTTAAGGCGACTCTACTCCATTTCTTGTATATTGTAAATATTTGTTACGGGGCACCAATTCTTTGCGTGACCTGTGGGATGATTGTGTTTTTTCATTGGCCGGCCACATCGAAAATCAGCGAGGATCAATAGGGTGCATGTATGGGGCACCATCTTCTTGTAGAGATCTTGTAAATCGTCATTAAAATCTGTTTCGGTTGGATTTTCTTGTGTGTTTTGTGTTTTTATCCGAGGGGGTCTGGGACCTTTTCTTCCTAATTGGGGCGAGGTGTCCCAGTGGGGTCTGGGACCTAAAAAACGCTCAAGGAAACGCCTAAAACGGGTTTGTCCGTTTAAACGTCTACCGGAACACTCACGACCACGCCCCTGAACAATTCCCACGGTCTGTCAATCAAATTTCCTCTCGACCAATCAGGAGCCAGTATTAGAGCTTTGATAATCCTAATATTATCCCGTTACGACAAACCAATCAAAAGCCTCCATTTCAACGCGTCCTTAGCAACGCCCCTAGCAACGCTACTCAGCTCCTCAAATTCCTTTGCGCCATAAAAGGAGCGCGAATCATACATGATATATATACTACTGGAAATGATTTGTCACTGAAACACAAATCACTGTTGAAGAATTAAAAGACTCAGTCCGTAACCAGTAGCCGTTGTTAGAAAAGATTGAAGATGACCATTTCTGATTCTGAAAGTATTTACAAGGCAAACGAGCAGCGTGGTTCCAAAATTGAACATATCAAAGGTTCGAGAGAGAATTCTTTCCTGAACAGGTTGTTTGAACATGACTGTGTGTTGAAAAAAAAGCTGCAATTGCTGAATTTATGAGACTCTAAATTTCAGTTCGTTCAAAGTGTTAGTAAACTTTTGAATAAATCATAGCAACATAGGAAGCTAGTAAACATCCAAAACCATGTCGTGGGTAAGCTACACATGATTGTTTCAAAACCGGTCAGAGTAAAATGCAGACTGCAGACTGCAGACCAGGGGTAAAATGCAGACCGAGGGTAAAATAAAATATTAATAATAAAAAACTATTCCTAAGGATAAAGTGGAGAGTGTTCGTGATAACAATGGGGGTTGACAGGCCTACACAACTCCTATCCACGTGTTTTAGCCAGCTTAGAGTTTGGCTCGAATGAGTGTCTTTTAAGGATCTGCCCCTGTTGTACGAAATGCTCGGGGGATCTTTAAATATTTTGCTAAGTTGCCGTTGTTGTTGGATTTTAAAAAAATTTGCATGAGTATTTGTTTAAGATTAGGCACCGTTCGGCGGTATCGTATGACGAACGACAAGATTCGTAATTACTTTGCGCAAATCTCATTATAGCATGTGAACAATTGGGTGTTTGATAGTTCAGTACACTTAAAACTGCACAAAAAAGCACAGAACTAGGAGCCAACCTCTCACGCCTTGCTATCTTACGGCAAACATCAGCGCTATTCCATTAAACACACCATCAATCTAGAAAAGAACACAACATGCTGTAAATAGAACATTTTAGCCACAAGGAGAAACACAGCATCAAGCTGCGTACAATTGGATCGAACGCTGCATGCTCACGTTTCGCGAGTGACAAACCAACCAATAAAATCGCAGGATTTTTGATTCGCCGCTTGAGTATTAAAACTGAAATAACTTGCCTTTGCCCGAGTGATACCGAACATTGGTCTCTATCGCTCTCCCTTATCGGCAACTGATGAGATCCCGAAGGATTGAAACCGCGGTCTTGACTGAGAAAGACGGCCATGAACCTTCTAACCGAAGACGGACTTACAGCAGTCCCAACAAACTCCAAATAGGACGATGCCCAAATGGAAATTGAAATGTTACTTTCAGACCATCGCGACTTCTATAGCTCCAACCTCGCAGACATGCAGCGACGAGCATACAAAACCGGACCAAGAACGTGCGGGAAGGAAAAACCTTTATTAACACAAACGTTTTTAAAGGAGAACGATTCGCAAACGAATCTATATTTTATATAGAAACGCATTTCAAATCTACTGAAACATTTCTGTATATACACGCATTTCTCAAATTGCCACCCCTTAGTGGTAAAAAAAGGGCTTTATCAAAGGCGATGCACTTAGACTTCCCCGAACAAACTCCTCTGAAAAGGAATTCAAAACTAAAATCTTGCATTTTAGAGCACATCTTATCGAACGAGGATACCCAGAAAGCCTGATTACGGCAACACTCTCAGACATCACTTGAAATTTGAGAACAGGAAACTTGCCCTCCTGCAGAAATGCAAAGAAGATAAGTGAATCTTGTCGTTCATCACACAATACTGCCCAACGGTGCCTAACCTTAAACAAATACTCATGCAAAAATAGAATTTAATCCTAAAACAACCGCAACTTAGCGAAATATTTAAAGATCCCCCGAGGGTTGCGTACAAAAAGGGCAGATCCTTAAAAGACATACTCATTCGAGCCAAACTGCGAGCAAGCTAAAATACGTGGATAGGATTTGTGTAGGCCTGTCACACCCATTGTTATCACAAACAGTCACTCTTTATTTTATCCTTATGACTCGTTTATTATTGATATTTTATTTTACCCTTAGTCTGCATTTTACCCCTGGTCTACAGTCTGCGTTTTACACTGACCAGTTTCAAAGCATTGCAAATACTCTCAAATTTCCGACTTCAAATCTTGTTACCAGAAGAGTTTTCTTCACAAATTTTGATATCTATATCTGCGATTCAATGCAAAATCCAGATCATGGACATCGAAATAAAGCATTGACATAAAACCGTACAACATCAATAGTGGTCTACTTTATTCAAGACTAACAAACATCATTCTTTTCAGTACCTTACATTTTCAAACAGTGGGAAAATTGCCGTCAAAATTGATCTTGCATTTCCTCAGCAATTGCCTAACTTATTGTTTCTGTTTCCACTTGTACACCACCGTGTCCGCCATGATCAGACCTTTTACATTTCCAACGACACGAAACCCATGCAGCGCGATTATCAAATTCAGTGCTCATATAGCGATTTGTTCTGTCCCCGCTTCAACATGAAAAATAATATTTTTGTCTTGTGCTCAAGCTGCTCCGTTCGTAAACTGCCATTCCTGTCTCTGGGCCCTGGACACATCAGTTAAATTCTGCGTGCAACTATACTTAACAGAGGGGGCAGCTTTTGTGTCAACGATTACTAGTTAGTATTGATTGAAAGCTAAGGCATTTTAGATTTGCTATGTAAAAACCGCTTTCAAAAATACCTAGATTTCGAAAATAGTTTCGAAAATGCCGATTTTCCGACATTTTGCAATGAGGTGCCGGGGAAAGCCAGGGTGGGGGTGGGGGGGGGGGGGGGGAAGGTGGATTTTTCAAAGGGAACACAAAAAATGAACGATATTTTGGCAAACGTCAATAGTCTAAAATAGTTGTTGAACAAGGGCGACATGCATGTCCCCTCATGTCGTAATTAGTATGAAGTAAAAACGTCAGTATTGTAGATTTTGTCTATGCAAAAATCGCTTGAAGAAAAGGCCTATAGCTGGAGTTTTCCAAAGGTGTTGAAATTCTCGATTTTCTAACATTCTGCAAAGGGGGTGCCAAGCGAAAATGTTGAAACAAGAGCGATTTTTTAGCCAAACTAAAATACTTTAGACATGAATGCATAATTAGGTCATAGAGCGAGTTGTATGTTCTAGTGTTTCTTTTCTGCTTCTAGATATTTTCGTAAGAAAATCGGCCATTTTGGAAAATTTCCTTTTGGTTCCCCACTTGCAAAATCACAGGAGCCTATGAGTAGGAGCTTGCCTAGTTCTCCCATACAAGCCCTGTGAGTCAACCTTTGCGATCATTTTTCTAGTTTGAGAGTGCTACGAGTTCTTTGGCTCTGCACGCACTGTCTAGAATGGCTAATCAGAATAAAACTATTGACAAAAATAGCACAGACAATGTGTGCAAATTGTATATATTAATTTAAACGTGAGTTTCCTGCTGAAGGATTAGTTCAAAAAATAGAAACATAGGCGCAAAGATTGACTGAAAAATTTGGTGCATAGGGAGGCTCCTACAGGCATAGTCTCCTGAAAATCATAATTTTCGATACTTTTGAAAAAGTTGCTATTTCTTCTATTCTTGGCCATTATCCAATGGTGTTCTTCCACAGAAAACATATACAGTCCCTAGGATTTCAGCACATACCAATTAGGGCATTATGCGAGTTGTAGTCCTGAGCTTTCTCGATCCAAGAAGTTTGCCTTTTTTTGTTTTTAATTGTCTTCCGCCCCTCCCATGCAAAATCTCAGAAAATTGGCAATTTTAATTGCTTTGAAAACGTTGTTATTTCTCTCATCTCTAGGCTCCCACGACTTGTATTTCCTATTTTTTTAGCCTCCTGGGCCCGGTTCTTCGAAAACCGATTAACTTAATCCAGCATTAGCATAAACTTTGGTTTATTGTTTTCAACTTTGAAGTGCAAGTTTCTTTTGGCTATTTTTGGTTTTCAAGATTGACTTCCTCTAATGCAAACAATTTTGCCAAATACCAACGTTGTACAACATTTGGGAGTAGAG
>NC_090873.1:30616918-30621918 GCF_036669935.1 Montipora foliosa
CCACTCAGTCCTATTACCATTATAAATTGGCCAGAGGAGATTTAGAAATTATTTGATTGACTGGGTGAAGAGATAAAGGGCTCGTTTCATGACAGGATCCCATAAGCCAGGATCCTACAACTCCAATACTGACTATAGGGTCGTGTTCTATTGGGATCAACAGTTTTAACCGCAACCGGTTTCGGTTAAAGCGGTTGAAGTTTCCCAATAGAACACTTTTCCAACCGTTTTTGGTTGAAACGCGGTAACTCCTGGGAATAGCTATTACCAGACGTCTCAGCGTTGATAAGTTGAGGCCCGAAAGTAACACGGCAGGAGCCCCCGGCCGACTTTAAATGGCCCGCGTAAACGACAACGGTTGCTGCCAATGACTTACTGACTAGTAAGATTTGAATTTCACGAGTTGTCATTCTCAATCCCATGGGGAATAATTTATCATGAAAGACTAGGAAATCAATCTAATAATAAGTCGGTGCATGTGTAAAAACGCCGCTCCACGAATACAATGAAGTTGTACGTTCCTAGTCTTGGGCTCTTGGTGATGAATAATGGTTGCAGAAGATTGATTTGCTTCGTTTTGTTTGTTTCTTTTTTTTAATTTAGTTTTTTTTTTTTTTTTTTTTGGAATCGAGGAAGTAATTGTAAGGGAAATTTTAATAAAAAGTAAGCACTTGTAAGGTGAAAAAGCTATCCCGATAAATTTAATTCTTACGTAAATTTGAATACATTAACGCTTTTGACAGTTGGAACGCAAACATGAAAAAGGGAAACGCGTTTTCTACACACGAGAGTCGAGCAAACACATGTAAATTCGCTGTAAACACAAAGATGAATAATTTACGTTTTTCATTGTTGTTATCTGCAAGCCGGCATAGCCGTTCTTGTGGTCTTTATCGGTGTTGGATTGTCTTGTCATTCATTATTGTCTGAAGACCCAATTTGCAAGCACCTTGACTTGAAATTACTTATCTTGTTTTTAAGAATTGAAACAGCTGCACCTTTGAAGACACGTGAAAGTTATTTACTACAGAGAGCATATTTCAAAATGAATTGATGAAGAGAATAATTTACAGATCGCAAAATTCGCGGTTGAAAATCAAAGTACAAGCGCCAATTCTTGTTTGGCCGAAAATTAGAATAAGAACGGGGCAAAACAAATATTAATGAACCGGTGCGATACCATGTAAGACATTTAACGGAGAAAAGTGTTCATTTAAACTCGCGAAACCACAATGATTATGCTGTCTCATTACGACCTGCTGCAGCTCCTGATTTGTGACATTAACACGTACGACTACTAGTTCAGATTCGGGCGTTGAAGGACGGACCAATGGAGAAGTGATGTTAAATGATAAAGAAAATTGTGACTCTCGTTCTTTTGTTTTCATCAGGGGTGATTGTGACCATTCCTCGGAAGTTTGAGGTTTAAAGGAAGGAGGGTAGGGATACTGTGACTGGCTTCCAAACTAAGGCGTTGATGAACCTTTCCCAACGTTAAGTCCGCTTTTTTTGCCAAAAAGTCAGGATCATGTCCCGGGGGAACAAGGAACTGATTATTAATATTTATTCTATAATGTGCAATGATTATGAAAACGTATTCATCGAACAAGCCAAACGCCAGTTTGCTACTGCTTAAAAGGGGACTAAAAAAGAAAGCAGTTTTCTTTGAAAAACTCTGCCTTGTCGAAAAATGTTTGATGAACCAATCACACTGGCAATTGTGTTGGATAATTCGAAGGCAATCACCAACGACCGGCGGTGTCGTCAACATCTTGGGGTTTAATAATGGTGGCGCCAAGTGGTCTTGAAGTTGTCTTCATTATTCTTCAAAGCAGAGAAACATCCAACCATTTGTGATTGTCAACCTGGTTGCAGTTTGCGCCTGTTATCCTGATAACTGAAAACTTTCAAAGATCCTAGAAATGGACCTGTTTCGATTTGAATGATTAAATGTCAAGTGCTATAAATATTTACTTCCCCAATTCATTGGAGAAACATAATATTGGGGTTGGAAAGGGAAGAATGAATAATGAATAACAGCTGAATTAAGAAAAAAAAAAACGAGTGAGGAACATTTGGCGTTCGAACAATCGGATAAAGAATTTTTTAGTTTCCGTAAAGAACAACGAATACGGAAAAATGAATCACGAACAAAATTTCAGTAATGAGTAATGAATAACTCGGGAAAAAATGGAAGGAATAATAAATGACTGAGATCCATTTATCCGCTTCCTTCCCCGAATATAACATGCATTTATGCGTATTTATTCGAGTCATGCAGGTGGGATTTGTCAATCAATAAATTGAATCAAGCTATTTGCATCTTTTAGAAAGTTTTTAAAAAACAATTGACTCTGTTGCATTCCAACGAAATGGAAAAGCTAGGGGCACAGGCAAAAAATCAATTGTGGGATTCCAAAATTCATGTTTCATAAACAGAGATCCATTTGCCACAGGACTGGTGCAAAACCTTGGACAGCGCTTAGCAACTCCTCTGTCCGTTCTTTTTCCGAGGGAATTTACGAAGATTTCGAAGGGAAATTGCATTGTCACAAGAATATTATACGTGTGATACAATGAAAGGCTCCACTTTTGCATCTCGTGCATATGGTTCGCAATATCCTTTTTGATCGCCGCTTTCTTCCTTTTTGCGGATTCGGCCATAAACAGAGGTCCGACAGAACGATCTGCCCAATTTCAAGCTTTTGAAGGTAAATTAACAACATAGATAGTAGTTTTAAGTTTAAGCTCAGGTTATCCGGTCAGATTGATCGGAAAAAAGTACAGCATCAGGAATCTTGGTGCCTGGTTTGATGATAAAATGTCTATGAATGATCACATCAACAAGACCTGTAGTAAAGCCTTCAGAGGACTTTACAACATCAGACAAATCAGAAAATTTCTTTCAACAGACACTACTAAAATACTAGTCCACGCCTTTGCAACATCGCACCTGGACTATTGTAACTCGCTACTGTTTGGCCTACCTGCATATCAACAAGAACGTCTTCAGAAGGTGCTTAATGCAGCTGCACAAGTCATATGCTTTATTCCCAAGTACGACCACATTACACCATCGCTTATAAAACTACACTGGCTTCCAGTGAAGCAGAGAATTGAGTTCAAAATTGCTCTATTAGTGTTTAAAGCAGTAAATGGCTTGTCTCCTGTGTACCTAACTAATTTACTTCAGATTCAGCCAACACGGAGATATAAACTTAGATCTGATGATAAAGAACTACTGTTCATACCAAGATCTAGATCAAAATCAGGAGACCGTGCTTTTGCTATAGCTGGACCAAGAATATGGAACGATTTACCACTTGACATTAGACTATCGGCAAATTTGGAGACTTTTAAAAAAATCTTAAGACTTATCTTTTTAAAAAGGCTTACTATTGACTCCTAATTGCATAATTGTCATGAACTTTTTTGATCAGTTTACATATATATTTTTTCTTTTCTTTTATGCATTTAGATTTATTTTATATATTTATAATTTTGTATCTATATGTACATATTTTTTGATGTTTTTATATCCACATCTTATGAATCAGTTTACTTTAGTTCGTAAGCATTACGTTTATATATTTTGTAAATAGTATTAATTATTTATTTGTCCTTTTTCATTGTAAAGCGCTTTAGAATATTTTATAGTTTAAGCGCTATATAAATTTATATATATTATTTATATTTATATTACTAGACAAATGGATTCGTAATAGGAGACGACAACAGGGCCACAATCCCAGTTGCATTTCGTCCCCTTAGGAGCTACAAAACAATTGCTGAGTAACATGCAATGAAACGCGTTTGAATTCATTTGAATTTTTTTATTTGATGGCCTTCATTCAGTAATCGATATCGGTGTCCTCTCTGAAGATATTTAATGACGTTCCCGCTCAAAATGTTCCCACGTACAGATTTTTTTAAAACTTGCCACGCAGAAAGGTAATGATCTACTTTTGTCAAAAGGGCAAAAAAAAAATTAAATAAATAAAATTGGGGGTTCACCGTGCTCGTTTTCGAGATAAGGTGCATTTTTAGAAACTTGCGTTATTCTAAGACGATCCTTAGAAACTAGACGCTCCGTGAGCGTACACTGGGTTATCTGTGGTACGTGCAGCGTTCCAAGTCGGGGGTCATTAAGACCATTTAAGGGGCACCCAGAAGTCATACCAGTGGAGGCCCTTTGGCTCACACGTTCATACGACGCTGAGTCTGGGAATCGAACCCGGGCCACCTTGGTGGCTGGCAACCTTGGTGGGAGGCGGGTGCTCTCACCACTGTGAAAGAAGGGTGGGGTAGGAGAGAGGTAATGGAGAAGATCAGGGAGGGGTAGATGAAGAGATGTCTAGTTCCTTTTTAGATCCCCTAAAAAACCAAGCCCCCCCCCTTTTTTTTTTTTTAAACTACACCCCCAAAACAGAAAAATCCTTTTTTAGACAGCTGATAAAAATAAAACCAGTTTAAAATAAAATGAACCGGTTAAGATAGATTTCAAACGAAGAACAAAGTTAAACCACAACATAGATACTTTGGATTCATGATTCGTTTTTGGATTTCGCCAAAAATAACGCAAAATCCGTTTTTGGATTTTCCGAAAAAACCGCACCCCTAATCGGCTAGCTGTGCTCAATTCAAATCTCCCGGGATTAAGATTCTTTGTGTATTGAATGTATCATTCATATTTAAATGATATGGAAATACTTGAGTTGCCGATTAGAGGGAGCTTACGAAACGACGACGCCGACGGCAACGACGACGATAGAAAACAATAGGTTTAGTAAGGAAAAACAATGGCTCTGCCCGCTCTGCACGTGCGTTTTACGTTTTAGTTCATTTCTTTGCCGTCATCTCCTAAATGACGACGTAAAATGACCAAATTCGAGGTTGGTAATGTAGTGTTCATGCGTCTTCGTCGGATAAGCATGTGGTTGACTAGCATGAGGAGCTTAACTTGGGTCAGGAATGTGGGTCCCCGCTGTTTAGGTAAAAAA
>NC_090873.1:30624418-30629418 GCF_036669935.1 Montipora foliosa
GGTCTGCGAGAGACGACAGGGGCCTGTACCATTTTTCCCCATGTGAGAGAGTTAATCCATAAATCCTACAGAAGGAAAAATGATTCCGTGTCCCAGCACTAACCGCCACTGTCGATACGCGCAAACGAACTGAAATAGATTTGTGTTCCCCACAAAATTCATCTCGCCCCTAAATATGGTCATTCAATAAAAAAATTAACTACTTTTTTCTGCTTAACGTAAGTTCACAGTACAATCTGATCGGTCCTGAATGCTTTAATACTTTTCTGAATACGAAACACCTTTTGTGTTATGTTTTTAGCCTTTGTTGATGGATATCTACACCGTCAGGAGACGTCCAGCCGAGAATTCCTGAGTCGGCTTAAGCTCCTCATGATTTGCATAAAGAAGCTTCCCTATCGTTCGTATCAAATCTTTGTTGATGGCACTACTTACACACGAGATCGCCGTGATCTGCTTGTCACATAAACAGACCAACCATAGTTCTCCATTATTAAAGTAACTCCGCAACTTGGCAACGTGACAGCTGGGGTCGATGTTTCTCCAGCGCAGATACCACAGCCAAGTCATGGTTTCCTCTACATCTTCATGTGTATCTTTCCAAACCTGTTACCTATCCTCCGCGTGCCAGGTGGCACATAGGGCCTCCACAGAAGCTTTCCATGTCTGTCTGTCTACCGCAACGCCCCGCACCTCTTCCCATGAACCCCATCCTCCTTCTTTTCCTCTCAACGGTCCTTCTCCACGTCGTCTTTGGTCTCCCCCTCTTTCTTTCTCCCTCTGGTCTTCATTTTAACGCCGTCCTTGTATCGCTCGCTCTGTCCTGCCTCAGAATGTGGCCAATGAACTTCCATCTTCTTCTCTTTACCTCCTGACTCACTGGTGACATTTCCGCTCTGGCTAGTAACTCTTTGGTGGTGATGTGACCTTGCCAACGTATGTTGTGAATCTTCCGGAGGCATTTGTTTTGAAACACGTTGAGAACGTGTTCATCGCTCTTTGTCATTTTCCAGGTCTCACATCCATACATCAATACAGGCAAGACAAGGGTCTTGTACAGTTTCATCTTCGTTCTCTTTGAGATGCTCTTGGAGTTCCAGATCTTAATTAGCCTAATATATGTCCCTCTTGCCTTTGAAAGTCTGTTCTGTAAGTCCTCCATCCCACCTCCTTCTTTATTGACTTTGGCACCAAGATAGGTAAACTCCTCTACTTCTTTGATGTTTTTACCCACTATGCTGATAGGTACTTGATTCTTCCCATTGATTCGTATGACGTTGGTCTTGTCAAGGTTTATTTTTAGGCCAACCCTTTTGGCTTCCCTGTCCATTCTTGAGGTTTTCTCTTGCATTTGATTTCTTGACGAGGATAGTAATGCTACGTCATCTGCAAACTCTAGGTCGTCCAGTTTTGTTGTTAGTCTCCATCTTATGCCGTTTTTCCCCTTGCCAACAGTTCTTCTCATTATCCAGTCTATCACTATAAGAAAGAGGAATCCAGACATGTTGCAGCCTTGTTTTACACCGGTCTTAATATTGAACCATTCATCTCTCTCTCCTTGGTTCTCTACAGCACATTGGAAATCCGCATAAAACAGCTGTATTAGCCTTATGATCTTCTCGGGGATGCCGTACTTCCGCATGATAATCCATAGGCTGTCCCGGTGCACCGAGTCGAAGGCTTTCTCAAAGTCTATAAAGTTCACATATACAGTTGCTTGCCACTTGTTTGCTTGCTCTATGATATTCCCCAGAATGAAGACTTGCTCTGTTGTTCCTCTCCCTTGCCTATAACCAGCTTGCTCCTTCCTGAGTCTTTTGTCTGCTCCACTTCTCACTCTGTCAATAACAATAGGACCTAGAATTTTTCCAACTATGGACAATAGAGTTATGCCTCTTGAGTTTTTACAGTCCTTTAGGTTACCCTTCTTTGGTAATTTGATTATCAACCCTTTCCTCCAAGCCTCTGGAATAACCTCGAACTTCCATATCTTCGACAACAGCTCGTGTATCTTTATTGTTGAGAATTCTATGTCCGTCTTCAATAGCTCGGCGGTGATGTTATCGATGCCAGGTGCTTTCCCAATTTTCAATTTTCTAACTGCCTCCTTTACTTCGCCTAGTGTTGGCTCAGTGTCTGCGATCTCCTCTATTGCTCCTGGAAATCGATCTCTTCTTCGTCATCATCCATGATGGTTATTGGATTTTGTGGTGGTTCTCTGTTCAGTACCTCTTTGAAGTGTTCTGTCCATCGGTCTTGTATATCTTTTTTGTTCGCGAGGAGGTTTCCGTGCTTATCCATCACCGAAGTGGTTTGACGACTCTGGCTGCCATTCCTAAGTGTCTTTGTTAGTATCTTTCCAAAGAAGCTTGAAAAATGCTGCAATCCCTCATGGCGTGAACAATTGTGATTTCCTTTCTTATCAAAGGACCAAACTGATTCAAGATACATTGCACATTCTCCATGTCTCCAGGGAGGCGCTGTGCCAGTGTCCTTCCAGTTGCTTTCCCAGTCGGCAAAACGTTTTTTTTTTTTAAATTAAGAAAGGGCATGTTACTAATGCCGTATATTAGGAATGGATTATTCAGTAAAGCATCATTTTGTCTAGTCATTGTAGGTGAGATTTTTTCTCAAATGGCTAAACTAATTACCCCAATTGTAGAAATGCTGTCGAGGGGTAGGAAGATGCTGAAATTTAATAATGGTTTGTGCCCTCAACTGGACCTCCTTCTGGAAACTACTCGAGACAAAAATCAAAGTCGCAAAGTCGAATTTTTATTTAAAGGAAGTTAGAGATGACCTAGTAATAAATCGTTTTTCAAGTTTCCAGTTCCGTGGCGTCTCTGGTTTCGAAAATACAGCATTTTGAATTCCAAATTGTCACCATGCGTGACACCACGATACAAAACTATTTGGTTGGGAAAAAATATATATTCCTATGAATCTCAGCGATTTGAGCCTTTCAAGTACATTAGGAGATGTGTTCATACTCATGTATTTTATCTCATGAACAAGAAGCAAGCGCTTTCATCGCAAAGTAAAGTCCAGATGTTTTCGTTGATTCCCGGCCGCCATATTGGTGGACCAAGAAAACTCTATACAGTTGCGTTAAACGCTTCGACAAATAAATCAGAAACGATGTACCTCACAGACCTGAGAATTGGAGAGGTGGTTAAAAGATTTGTTTCCTACAGCATTCCAAATTCTTGGCCTTTTTCATTTAATGATTCCGAGTTTATTTTCTTGTTGATGAAAAACAGAGTATCATATCGCGCATCTTAATTCCTCCATTTGCGCATAACCACATTTATTATATGGAGGTGAGTGTTTTACTGGGAACTAAACCACTCGTAGATTCCATACGCCACTTCATCCGGGATCCAAGTGGCGTATTTTCCGTATGTCACCTTTGTGAGTGTCGTATCGTTCAATGGCGTCACGATTCGCGCCTTTTTTCCCGCCTTTTTTTATAAAGCCCAGCCGTATTTGTAAAACTTGACTACTTTGAAACACAATAAAATCGGAAATATTCAATATTTAGTCTCCATGTAATAAAAAGAACATTACACGTTGGCTCGAAGATATGAATTTTATGTTCTCGTGGCAAGAACAATATTTCACTCGTTTGATTCGCTCACTCGTGAGATATTGTTCTTGCCACTCGAAAATAAAATTCATATCTTCTCGCCACCGTGTAATATCCTCTATTTCCTTGCGCCTTTGACCGCAATCCCTTGCATTTCGAAGAAAATGCGTTATTTTCCCGATTACAGAGCTGCCTCGTTCGTTCGCATCAGGCACATTCACTACGGCAGGAAAAACAGTTCGCCTGAATTTTTCATACATCTTAGCCTAAAGTTTTCTAATGCAACTTGATTTGATTTTTTATGAATCTCCAGAAATTGACACAAAAAACACTTTATAATTTAAAATCGTTTTACTCTTCAGTATTATTGAAATTTGCCATCACGAGACACCGTGAAATAATTATCAATTGTTTCCCAATGAATGGCTCCCCTCGTTAGGGGAACTAGAGCTTTCTTATATATATCGTTCATATGTGGGTTTACCCTTATTGTTTTACCAGTGAAGCGAAAACCACAGTATTATTTCAGATTTGGTGTAACTTTTTCCAAGTTTGTGTAAATTTTTCGCGTCAAAAAGTGTTTGTGCCTCTGTGAAAAAGAATCGGAAGAGAGGAATGATCCTCACACTTGTCTGGACAGGTTAAGGTGATTCTCTAGAAATAGAATTTGTCATAGATTTTCATAAACTATGCATACTGTTGTAACATGCCAAGAAGATGATAAAGATGCAATAAAAAACGGGGAGGAATGGGGTCACGGCTGTACTCGTTTCCGTGGTACGGACCGAGTGCAGCGAGGTCCGTTCAAAAACGAAGGAGCCATAATATTCCCTAGTAGGGTCCCAAGCAATTGAGGTTAGTAAGTTGTTTATTATATGGCATCGTTTCTTCGAGCTTGGTGAAAATTCGTAATGTTCGTGTTCCATCAGCGAAATTTGAAAGGTAACCTTTTACATCTAAACCTAAATCCCGCCTGCTATATTTGCGCTGTTCCGATGAAAAAATTAAACTCCCCTTATTCAAAATTTTTTGTTTTGCTCAAGTTGAATTTCCCGGGAGAGAGAAAAAATACAGAAACGGACCGTTTCCATGGTAATGGTCCGTACTGTAAATTCTGATCGAAAAAACCTCCAATCAGAGTACTCCATTTAACCCGAGAATTGCTTGCCGTATAAAAATGTAGATATTTGAAGTACGTGCTATAGTAAAGTGAAGTGAACTGAAGCTGTTAGTCTCTCCTCTCGGGACTTTTCAGGACTCATTAACAATGCTTCATGGGGGACTTTAGCCAGACTGCTTATTACGCATTTTACAATTAATTTTAGGAAGTGAAAGATTTCCCCGTCTAGATAAGGTCAGACCACAACCCCTACTCTTATTGAATAGTGAGTGAGTTCTTTAACGTCCCATACTG
>NC_090873.1:30631918-30649418 GCF_036669935.1 Montipora foliosa
GCTGTAGTCTCCAAACTCCCTGCTAACCTGCAAGCCAAATGGAGGGATCAGGTCTTTAAGAAGAAGAAGAGGGTGAACGGTGCAACGTGTTTTGCCGACCTTGCTGAATTTGTTGAGTCTGCATCAGAGTCAGCCAATGATCCAGTGTTTGGAAGGGAGGCTTTGAACAAGAGAAAGGAAGATGCTAAACCTCTCAAAGTGAAGGAACCATTGAATAAAGGAAGGGAACTGCCCAGTAGGGCTAAGATGCCGCCAAGGAAACCGGAAAACCCGTGGAAATACAAGGAAAGCAGTTTTGCAACAGATCCATCTGGAACCGTTAAGCCCCCAGTCCCAGATGGGGCCGGGCCCACTAATAACCGTGGTAGCCCATCCTGTCACCTTTGCAGTCGTGCTCATGATGTGGATGATTGCGAACTATTTAATAGGAAAACACTGGAGCTTAAGAGAGCATTCTTGAGAGAAAAGAATATGTGCTTTGGATGTTATGGAACAAATCACCTCTCAAGGAACTGTTCAAACAAACGAAAGTGCAAACATTGTGGCAGGCTGCATCCTTCTTCCCTTCACATCGATGGCTTCCAGCTGCCACAAAAGGACAATACCAGCCCTGCTAAGCAGGAGAATGACAAGGCAGTAAACAATGCCTGCACTAACCCTCAGAATGCTTCATGCCATGCTGCTAAACTGAATGAATCAGTCATTTTACACGCAATCTTGCCAGTACGCGTGAAGAGGAAAGGCAATACTGAAACCATTGCATCTTATGCCTTCTATGATAACGGCAGCGGTGGCTGTTTCTTAACAGAGAACCTTAAAGAACAGCTTGGCGTTAAGGGTGAAAGGACGGAATTACAGCTTGGCACCATGCATGGCCAAAGCCTTGTGACCACCACTGTTGTAGACAGTTTGGTTGTGACGGACATGGAAGATAGAAACCCAGTTGAATTACCTCGCTCCTACACAAGAATGGAAATACCTGTAGCCGAACAGCAAATCCCAACCCCTGAATTGGTGAAGCAGTGGGAACACCTACGAAGTGTCGCTGAAAGGATGCACAAGTTTATTCCGAACTTAGAGATTGGCTTGCTGATGGGTAGCAATTGTCTTGCGGCACTGGAACCTTTAGAAGTAGTGCCAAGAGGTGACGAAGGGCCTTATGCAATGCGATTGCGTCATGGCTGGACTCTGACTGGACCGCTGCATGTAAGAGACACTCCATGCCCCAGTAATGTTATTTGCCATAGAATCACAGTTCGAGAGGCAGAGTCAGTCAAGGAGATGATATCGCCCCAAGCCATTCAGCAAATGTTCCAGTTAGATTTTAACGACCGCAAGTCTGGTCCGGACCTATACAGTTATTCCCGGGAGGACAAAAAGTTCATTACTGGGATAGAGCAAAGCATCCAACATCATAATGGTCATTACGTAATACCATTGCCATTTAGAAATTCTCAAACGACGATGCCAAACAATCGCGATCAAGCATTGAAACGAGCGATGTGGCAGAGAAAGAAGATGCTACGTGATGAGAATTACAGGAACGATTATGTGAATTTTGTAAACGAGATGATATCAAGAGGACGTGCAAGAAAGGTGCCAGAAGACCGTCTAGAAGTTAAACTCGGAAAGGCATGGTACCTACCACACCACGGAATTTACCATCCTAAAAAGTCTCACAAAATACGTGTAGTCTTTGACTGTAGCGCAAAGTATGAAGGTGCATCTTTGAACGATAAATTGATGCAAGGCCCGGACCTTACTAATTCCTTGGTCGGGGTTCTCACACGCTTCCGGCAAGGTCGTGTTGCGTTTATGGCAGATATAAAGGCCATGTTCCACCAGGTACGGGTCCCTGATGAGCAATGTGATTTCCTCAGATTCCTCTGGTGGCCTGATGGAAATTTGGAATCGGCTATCCAAGAATATCAGATGACGGTACATCTTTTTGGGGCAGCCTCTTCCCCAAGCTGTTGTAACTTTGCCTTGAAGCAGACGGCTAATGACACCGAATCCCAAAGTGGATCACTTGTGGCTGAAACCATCCGACGAAACTTCTACGTGGACGATTGCCTTCGTTCCGTCAAAGATGAACAAGTTGACATTGAATTGATCCAAGGTCTTAGTGAAGCTTGTGCACACGGAGGGTTTAACTTGACTAAGTTTATAAGCAACAGCCGTGCTGTCTTGGAATCTATTCCGCCCGAGAAACGTTCTAAAGAAGCCAGAGACCTTGACCTCGGCAGTGATCGTTTGCCTGTTGAACGTGCCCTCGGGGTACAATGGTGTGTGGAATCTGATGCCTTCGAGTCTCGTATAGTTCTTAATGACAAGCCACCAACAAGAAGAGGAATATTGTCAGTAGTCTCCTCAATTTATGATCCACTGGGCTTTGCCGCGCCATTTACGCTTCCAGCGAAGAAGATACTCCAGGACCTCTGTCGCGAAGAGATGGGATGGGATGACACTGTTCCTGAGCAATACCAAGTTAGATGGGACAAATGGTTAAGTGAGCTACCACTTTTGGAACGGTTCAAGGTTAATAGGTGCGTCAAGCCAGCAGAGTTTGGAACCGTGGTGTCCCAGCAGATACATCTTTTTTCCGATGCTAGTTCTGTTGGATATGGCTCTGTTGCTTACTTGCGACTGCGTGATAACAGCAATCACATTTACTGTTCTTTCCTTATGGGCAAAGCACGACTTGCTCCCATCAAGTCTGTCACGATTCCACGTTTAGAGTTAACGGCTGCCACAGTCTCAATTCGACTTGGAGAATTGTTGAAGAGAGAAGTCGACGGCAATCCTGATTTCGTGTACCATACGGACTCCACCACTGTGTTGCGCTATATTGCCATTGAACAGCAACGCTTTCATGTGTTTGTTGCAAATCGGGTGCAGCTTATTCGCGATTGCTCACGTTTAAATCAGTGGAAGTACATAGACACAAAGGAAAACCCGGCAGATGATGCTTCCAGGGGACTGAATGGACTTGCTCTCATTGAAGGGAAGCGTTGGTTGCAGGGCCCAGCTTTTTTGTGGAAACCAGAGAGTGAGTGGCCTCGACAACCGCGTATGGTGAACCAGGTCCCAGCTGATGACCCAGAAGTAAAGGGGACAACCGTGGCCTCAAACAATGTAGTTATCGTCAGTCAGTCAGCTAGTGCTGCAAGCAAACTGATATACCACTTCTCTGATTGGCATCGGTTAAGGACAGCTGTAGCTGTGTTCCTGCGAGTAAAGAAGATATTGCAAATCAGATGTAAGGAACGTATGAATGTCAAGGAAGAAGTGTCAAGAGACGACAAAAACCTCGCAGACCGAAGGAAGCCTTCAATAACCAAAACAGCTAGGCATAAGGACACTGAAGAGCCTTGCTCACCTCTTACCGTGCAAGACCTGGTAAACGCTGAGTTCGCTATCCTAAAATTTGTCCAGGACTTAGCATTTGGTAAGGAAATCTACGCCCTCCAAGAGTTGGAAAATGAGAATAGCCTAGACAAGAAGAAGCTGCAAAAACGGAAGAAAGCAAGTATGAAGAATAACAGTCCTATCCAGCGCCTTGACCCCTTCTTAGAAAACGGTATCCTCAGAGTTGGAGGTAGACTCAGGCGTGCAGATTTGCCACACGAAACGAAGCATCCAGTGATTTTGCCACCGAAAAGTCATATCACTACGCTACTTATCCGTCATGCTCATAAACGGTTGGGTCACGCTGCGCGCGGTCATGTTATTTCAAGCCTACGCGAGAAGTATTGGATCATCAAAGTGAATACAGCAGTGCGCCAGGTGATATCAAAGTGTGTCTTCTGCCGTCGCAATTACAGCAGTCCAGGTGTACAGAAGATGGCAGACCTACCCAAGAATCGAATCTCCCCAGCACCACCATTTACTTACACTGGTGTTGACTACTTTGGGCCCTTCATTATCAAGGAGGGGCGCAAGGAAATGAAAAGATACGGCGCTCTTTTCACGTGTTTGGTTAGCCGAGCAGTCCATATTGAGGTTGCAAGTTCTCTTGAGTCAAGTTCATTTATTCAAGCACTCCGGCGCTTCGTCGCCCGCCGTGGTCCTGTCAGAGAAATAAGGAGTGATAACGGTACAAACTTTGTTGGCGCACGAAACGAGCTGCTCCAGGCCATAGAAGAAATGGATCATGAAGAGATCCACGCCAAACTCAAGAAGGAAAACATTGACTGGATCTTCAACCCACCCGCCGCCAGCCACATGGGTGGCGTTTGGGAGCGACAGATCAAGACCACAAGGAAAGTTCTCGCTGGATTAATGGAAGAATATGGTCATTGCTTAGATGAGGAATCGTTTCGGACCCTAATGTGTGAAGTGGAGGCAATCATTAATTCAAGACCCCTGACGACAGTCTCTGGCGAGCCTAACGACCTTGAGCCGCTTACTCCCAACCACATCTTGACAACCAAGTCAACTGTGATATTACCACCACCAGGCAAGTTTCAGAGCTGTGATGTGTATATGCGTCGGCGGTGGCGAAGGGTACAGTATTTAGCAAATCTATTTTGGTCTCGGTGGAAGAAGGAGTACCTCGTTGTGATGCAGGAAAGGCACAAATGGCAACATCCTCAGCGAAACCTGGTTGAAGGGGATGTCGTGATAATCCGAGAAGAGAATGTTCCGCGTAATGCCTGGTCGTTGGCACTTGTTGTGCGAGTGGAGCCGGATTCACAAGGCTTCGTCAGGTCTGCTGTCGTCAAAACGCGAGAAACTACACTTAGAAGACCAGTCAACAAGCTTGTCCTAATTCTGCCCAAGGAGGAACAGGAAGGAGATCAAGAGAAGTAAACACCCCTCAGACGTTTATGGGCCGGGAATGTTGCAGCGGAATCTTGCGTGACATTTCTTTTTTGTGTGACGTTTTATTGCATTGCGGTGGCCTGAACCTTGCCGGATCCCGGATGACCACGCGAGTCGGCACTGTGGTGAATTGCTTTTTTTGAGCTGAAGGTTTTAGTACGATAGTTAAGTTAAGGTTCTCTCTCAGTTTACGGTACCAAGGACTCACTGTTTACGGATTAAGATTTCTATAAGGCGTCGCGAGGATATTAGGACACAGATGTAAGTTTTTTCTGTTCATTTTAAATGATTTGTTTCTTGTTTTATTGTATTTTCATGTTCGCCCCTAGCGCGCTTTGTAATGCTAGGTTTTGTTGTTTTCCTATAGTTTTCGTTACCGCCATCCCATTGTATCATTGTATCAAGACTGCGTGTAAACGAATCTCTGTGGATTTTTCAAGTAAACTGAGTTGTTGTCGTATGTTTTATGGTACATCGTAAGGTACCAGTGTAGCAGTTCCGCCGCTACAACATTTCTTTCGTTACTATACCAACCTAATCATAACCATTACAATTTTCTAAAATTTGATTGGTGCATTAACTGCTTTTTTTTCACTAGTTATTGTGTTGGCCAGGGTTGAAATCGGACAGTTGGCTGTAATCGGACACCTGAAGTCGGACAGTTACGTCAGCCAATCATATTAAGTGCACTCCAGAATTCATCTCAATGTCCATAGCAACAACAACTTAAGCCCAGGCCAAACTATCGAACAAAGTTGGATATCACATGCAACATTGTTGGATGTAAATGTTAAGGTAGTGGCAAAACACTATCCAACACTGCTTGATGATACATTCAGGTTCAAGTTGGCGCTAAATTTATAAATATGGCGCTAACACTGAAACGAAAATCGCTCGTAGCGTTTGGGCTACTGGAGCTGTTTGAGGAAGGAAATGCTGGATTCAATCGAGGAAAACCAAAAATGGTTAAGAGAACGTGTAGAAAAGGGTATTTTTACTGTAAGATACGCCCGCGCTTAGGAGATAATGAGAGTGAGCTCGAATCAATTTGCAGAAATTGTGAACGCTATTGAACCAGAAATCTCTAAACAGAGCGCAAGTGATTAAGGGGACTAAAAGTGTCCCAAAGACAGGGCCTTGCTTCATGTTCGCTGATCAAGGTTTCTGGCTGTTGATCCTTGTCCGCCATCTTTGTTGCAAATAATGCTAGAAGCTTAGGCTTGAAAATAAAATAGCGATTTGTGATTGGCTAGGAGCGCGAACGTGACTCGATTCAGGACACAACTTTGTTGGAAGAGCGGCGAAGCACTGCAACATTGTAGCGTCGGGCAGAATTGTTGGTCGCAATGTTTAATCCAAAGCAAACTCCATCCAACACATGATCAAACAAAAAATGTTGGATGGACATCTTCATCCAACATGGGTGGCCAAACGGTCGAACAATGTTGGATCGAGCAAAGTTGGAGCGTTTAATCCAACTTTGTTCGATAGTTTGGCCAGAGCTTTACCCTGCCAAACGGGGGAATTTCCAAAATGGACAAACTGGAGCATTACACAGTGAAAAAGGAAATCAATGCATTAATTTTGTTTTTTCGGAAATTGTAATGGTTATGATTAATTGGTAACAGGACTAAAGGACTTCGTGTCGTCACATGGGCCCTTTGCAGGATAGTGATCACATGGTACAAATCCGCCATACTGGGACGCAAATTGCGCACTGGGACATCTAAAACAAAGGCAGTTAATCTAAATTTTCTTTGTTTTAGATGTCCCTGTGGGCAATTTGCGTCCCAGTATGGCGGATTTGTACCCAATCACTATCCTGCAAAGGGCCCATTCGATGTGTAATCATACTCGTGATTAAACAAATAAGACTCCCGCAAAGCGGGAGTCCGATTTTGTTTATCACTGGTGTGATTACGTATATACAGACCAAATTGGACTCCACTCAGTCCTATTACCATTATAAATTGGCCAGAGGAGATTTAGAAATTAGTTGATTGAATGGGTGAAGAGATAAAGGGCTCGTTTCATGACAGGAACCCATAAACCAGAATCCTGCAACTCCAATACTGACTAGGGTCGTGTTCTATTGGGATCAACAGTTTTAACCGCAACCGGTTTCGGTTGAAGCGGTTGAAGTTTCCCAATAGAACACTTTTCCAACCGTTTTCGGTTCAAACGCGGTAACTCCTGGGAATAGCTATTACCAGACGTCTCAGCGTTGATAAGTTGAGGCTTGAAAGTAACACGACAGGAGCCCCCGGCCGACTTTAAATGGCCCGCGTAAACGATAGCGGTTGCTGCCAATGACTTACTGACTAGTAAGATTTGGCTTTCACGAGTTGTCATTCTCAATCCCATGGGGAATAATTTATCATGAAAGACTAGGAAATCAATCTAATAATAACTCGGTGCATGTGTAAAAACGCCGCTCCACAAATACAATGAAGTTGTACGTTCCTAGTCGTGGGCTCTTGGTGATGAATAATGGTTGCAGAAGACTGATTTGTTTCGTTTTGTTTGTTTCTCTTTTTTTTTTATTTAGTTTTTTCTTTCTTTTTTTTGGAATCGAGTAAGTACGCACTTGTAAGGTGAAAAAGCTATCCTGATAAATTTAATTATTAGGTAAAATTGAATACATTAACGCTTTTGACAGTTGGAGTGTAAACATGAAAAAGGGAAACGCGTTTTCTACACACGAGAGTCGAGCAAACACATGTAAATTCGCTATAAACACAAAGATGAATAATTTACGTTTTTCATTGTGGTTATCTGCAAGCCGGCATAGCCGTTCTTGTGGTCTTCATCGGTGTCGGATTGTCTTGTCATTCATTATTGTCTGAAGACACAATTTGCAAGCACCTTGACTTGAAATTACTTATCTTGTTTTTAAGAATTGAAACAGCTGCACCTTTGAAGACAAGTGAAAGTTATTTACTACAGAGAGCATATTTCAAAATGAATTGATGAAAAGAATAATTTACAGATCGCAAAATTCGAGGTTGAAAATCAAAGTACAAGCCCCAATTCTTGTTTGGCCGAAAATTAGAACAAGAACGGGGGAAAACAAATATTAATGAACCGGTGCGATACCATGTAAGACATTTAACGGAAAAAAGTATTCATTTAAACTTGCGAAACCACAATGATTATGCTGTCTCATTACGACCAGCTGCAGCTCCTAATTTGTGACATTAACACGTACGAGTACTAGTTCAGATTCGGGCGTTGAACGACGGACTAACGGAGAAGTGAACTCTCGTTCTTGTGTTTTCATCAGGGGTGATTGTGACCATTCGTCGGAAGTTTGAGGTTTAAAGAAGGAAGGTAGGGATACTGTGACTGGCTTCCAAACTAAGGCGTTGATGAATCTTTCCTAACGTTAAGTCCGCTTTTTTGGCCAAAAGTCAGAATCATGTCCCGGGGGAACAAGGAACTGATTATTAATATTTATTCTATAATGTGCAATGATTATGAAAATATATTCATCGAACAAGCCAAACGCCAGTTTGCTACTGCTTGAATAGGCGCTAAAAAGGAAAGCAGTTTTCTTTGAAAAACTCTGCCTTGTCGGAAAATGTTTGATGAACCAACCACACTGGCAATTGTGTTGGATAATTTAAAGGCAATCACCAACGACCGGCGGTGTCGTCAACATCTTGGGGTTTAATAATGGTGGCGCCAAGTGGTCTTGAAGTTGTCTTCATTTATTCTTCAAAGCAGAGAAACATCCAACCATGTGTGATTGTCAACGTGGTTGCAGTTTGCGCCTATTATCCTGATAACTGGAAACTTTCAAAGATCCTAGAAATGGACCTGTTTCGATTTGAATGACTAAATGTCAAGTGCTATAAATATTTACTTCCCGAATTCATTGGAGAAATATAACATTGGGGTTGGAAAGGGAAGAATGAATAATGAATAACAGCTGAATTAAGAAAAAAAAAAAACGAGTGAGGAACATTTGGCGTTCGAACATTCGGATAAAGAGTTTTGTAGTTTCCGTAAAGAACAACGAATACGGAAAAATGAATAACGAACAAAATTTCAGTAATGAGTAATGAATAACTCGGGAAAAAATGGAAGGAATAATAAATGACTGAGATCCATTTATCCGCTTCCTTCCCCGAATATAACATGCATTTATACGTATTTATTCGAGTCATGCAGGTGGGATTTGTCAATCAATAAATTAAATCAAGCTATTTGCATCTTTTAGAAAGTTTAAAACAATTGACTCTGTTGCATTTCAACGAAATGGAAAAGCTTGGGGCACAGGCAAAAAATCAATTGTGGGATTCCAAAATTCATGTTTCATAAACAGAGATCCATTTGCCACAGGACTGGTGCAAACCTTAGACAGCGCTTAGCAACTCCTCTGTCCGTTCTTTTTCCGAGGGAATTTACGAAGATTTCGAAGGGAAATTGCATTGTCACAAGAATATTATACGTGTGATACAATGAAAGGCTCCAGTTTTGCCATCTCGTGCATATGGTTGGCAACATCCTTTTTGATCGCCGCTTTCTTCCTTTTTGCGGATTCGGCCATAAACAGAGGTCCGACAGAACGATCTGCCCAATTTCAAGCTTTTGAAGGTAAATTAACAACATAGATAGTAGTTTTAAGTTTAAGCTCAGGTTATCCGGTCAGATTCATCGGAAAAAAGTACTAGACAAATGGATACGTAATAGGAGACGACAACAGGGCCACAATCCCAGGCGCATTTCGTCCCCTTAGTAGCTACGAAACAATTGCTGAGTAACATGCTATGAAACGGGTTTCAATTCATTTTTTATTTGATGGCCTTCATTCTGTAATCGATATCGGTGTCCTCTCTGATGATATTTAAGGACGTTCCCGCTCAAAACGTTCCCGCTCAAAATGTTGCCACGTACAGATTTTTTTAAAAGTTGGAACGCAGAAAGGTAATGATCTACTTTTGTCAAAAAGGCAAACAAAAAAAAAAAAAAAAAAATTGGGGGTTCACCGTGCTCGTTTTCGAGATAAGGTGCATTTTTAGAAACTTGCGTTATTTTAAGACGATCCTTAGAAACTAGACGCTCCGTGAGCGTACACTGGCTTGTCTCTGGTACGTGCAGCGTTCCAGGCAATTTTTTCAAGTCGGGGGTCATTAAGACCATTTTAGGGGCACCCAGAAGTCATACCAGTGGAGGCCCTTTGGCTCACACGTTCATACGACGCCGAGTCTGGGAATAGAACCCGGGCCACCTTGATGGCGGGCCACCTTGGTGGGAGGCAGGTGCTCTCACCACTGTGAAAGAAGGGTGGGGTAGGAGAGAGGTAATGGAGAAGATCAGGGAGGGGTAGATGAAGAGATGTCTAGTTCTTTTTTAGATCCCCTAAAAAACCAAGCCCCCGTTTTTTTTTTTTTTAAACTACACCCCCAAAACAGAAAAATCCTTTTTTAGACAGTTGATAAAAATAAAACCAGTTTAAGATAAAATGAACCGGTTAAGATAAATTTCAAACCAACAACAAAGTTAAACCACAACATAGATACTTTGCATTCATGATTCGTTTTTGGATTTCGCCAAAAATAACGCAAAATCCGTTTTTGGATTTTCCGAAAAAACCGCACCCCTAATCGGCTAGCTGTGCTTAACTCAAATCTCCCGGGATTAAGATTCTTTGTGTATTGAATGTATCATTCATATTTAAATGATATGGAAATACTTGAGTTGCCGATTAAAGGCAGCTTACGAAACGACGACCCCGACGGCATCGACGACGATAGAAAACAATAGGTTTAGTGAGCAAAAACAATGGCTCTGCACGCTCTGCAGGTGCGTTTTACGTTTTAGTTCATTTCTTTGCCGTCATCTCCTAAATGACGACGTGAAATGACCAAATTCGAGGTTGGTAATGTAGTGTTCATGCGTCTTCGTCGGATAAGCATGTGGTTGACTAGCATGAGGAGCTTAACTTGGGTCAGGAATGTGGGTCCCCGCTGTTTAGGTAAAAAAAGAATTACCAAAATCTCAGTGGGAGTTGTAACAAGACTCACACCAAAAAGGCAGAGCGAGAGACAAAGGGAGAGAGAGGTGTTAATCTCGACACATTTGTTGGGCCGACTTCGTCATAAATGACGACAAATAACTCCAATTACTCTATATTAATTTTGAGTGATGTGTCAAAATAGTCCAGAGGCACAGTAAATCAATCTGAAATATTTTCTAAAACACGGTTTACAACGGCCAGCATCATGCAATTAAAAAATGGAAAATTATTTCTTTATTCTCTTTATTTCAAATTAATTTAAACACAGGCAAATTTTAAATATCTTAACTTTCAGTCTACCGAGATGCAACTTGTTTTGCCCGGCATACACTTTTCTCAACCGCAACAGTGAATTGGTTCTTTTCTGATTTTAAAGCAATCCATTTTTAAGTTTTATACTTATGGAACTGGAAAACTGAGGAATAAAACTCAACAGCCATTACACCTTCGAACATCTGCTTCCTTAATTCTCCGGTTAAACATGAGACGTTGGTAATGTATTGGTATATTTGTTAATTTAAACACAGGCAAATTATTTTGTCAGTTAACTTTCAGGCTACCCAGATGCAACTTGTTTTGCTTGGCATACACTTTTCTCAACAGCAACGGTGAATTGGTTCTTTTCTGATTTTAAAGCAAACCATCATGTTTTAAGTTCTATACTCATGCAACTCGATAACTGATGAAGAAAACTCAACAGCAATTACACCTTAGAACATCTGCTTCCCTAATTCTCCGGTTAAACATGAAACGTTAGTGATCGATGTAATGGTGTATTTGTTAATTTAAACACAGGCAAATTATTTCTTAACTTTCAGGCTACCGAGATGCAACTTGTTTTGCCTGGCACACACTTTTCTCAACAGTAACGGTGAATTGGTTCTTTTCTGATTTTAAAGCAAACTATTTTTAAGTTTTATACTTATGGAACTCGATAACTGATGAATAAAACTCAGCAGCTAATACACCTTCGAAGATAATTCTCCGGTTAAACATGAAACGTTAGTGATGTATTGGTGTATTTGTTAATTTAAACACAGGCAAATTATTTTGTCAGTTAACTTTTAGGCTACCGAGATGCAAGTTGTTTTGCCTGGCATACACTTTTTTTAACAGCAACGGTGAATTGGTTGTTTTCTGATTTTAAAGCAATCCATTTTTATGTTTTATACTTATGGAACTCGATAACTGAGGAATAAAACTCAACAGCTATTACACCTTAGAACATCTGCTTCCCTAATTCTCCAGTTAAACATGAGACGTTAGTGATGTATTGGTATATTTGTTACTTTAAACACAGGCAAATTATTTTGTCAGTTAACTTTCAGGCTACCGAGATGCAACTTGTTTTGCCCGGCATACACTTTTCTCAACCGCAACAATAAATTGGTTCTTTTCTGATTTTAAAGCAATCCATTTTTAAGTTTTATACTTATGGAACTGGAAAACTGAGGAATAAAACTCAACAGCTATTACACCTTCGAACATCTGCTTCCTTAATTCTCCGGTTAAACATGAGACGTTGGTAATGTATTGGTATATTTATTAATTTAAACACAGGCAAATTATTTTGTCAGTTAACTTTCAGGCTACCGAGATGCAACTTGTTTTGCCTGGCATACACTTTTCTCAACAGCAACGGTGAATTGGTTCTTTTCTGATTTTAAAGCAATCCATTTTTAAGTTCTATACTTATAGAACTCGTTGACTGAAGAATAAAACTCAACAGCTATTACACCTTCAAACATCTGCTTCCCTAATTCTCCGGTTAAACATGAAACGTTAGTGATCGATGTATTGGTGTATTTGTTAATTTAAAGACAGGCAAATAATTTTTTAACTGTCAGGCTACCGAGATGCAACTTGTTTTGCCTGGCATACACTTTTCTCAACAGCAACGGTGAATTGGTTCTTTTCTGATTTTAAAGCAAACCATTTTTAAGTTTTATACTCATGGAAATCGATAACTGAGGAATAAACTTCAACAGCTCTTACTCGTTGGAACATAATTCTCCGGTTAAACATAAAACGTTAGTGATGTATTGGTGTATTTGTTAACTTAAACACAGGCAAATTATTTCTTAACTGTCAGGCTACGGAGATGCAACTTGTTTTGCCTGGCATACACTTTTCTCAACAGCAACGGTGAATTGGTTTTTTTCTAATTTTAAAGCAATCCATTTTTAAGTTTTATACTTATGGAACTCGATAACTGAGGAATAAAACTCAACAGCTATTACACCTTCGAACATAATTCTCCGGTTAAACATGAAGCGTTAGTGATGTATTGGTGTATTTGTTCATTTAAAGACAGGCAAATTATTTTTTCAGTTAACTTTCAGGCTACCCAGATGCAACTTGTTTTGCCTGGCGTACACTTTTCTCAACAGCAACGGTGAATTGGTTCTTTTCTGATTTTAAAGCAATCCATTTTTAAGTTTTATACTTATGGAACTCGATAACTGAGGAATAAACTTAACGGCTATTACACCCTCGAACATCTGATTCCCTAATTCTCCGGTTAAACATGAAACGTTAGTGATGTATTGGTGTATTTGTTAACTTAAACACAGGCAAATTATTTCTTAACTGTCAGGCTACGGAGATGCAACTTGTTTTGCCTGGCATACACTTTTCTCAACAGCAACGGTGAATTGGTTTTTTTCTAATTTTAAAGCAATCCATTTTTAAGTTTTATACTTATGGAACTCGATAACTGAGGAATAAAACTCAACAGCTATTACACCTTCGAACATAATTCTCCGGTTAAACATGAAGCGTTAGTGATGTATTGGTGTATTTGTTCATTTAAACACAGGCAAATTATTTTTTCAGTTAACTTTCAGGCTACCCAGATGCAACTTGTTTTGCCTGGCGTACACTTTTCTCAACAGCAACGGTGAATTGGTTCTTTTCTGATTTTAAAGCAATCCATTTTTAAGTTTTATACTTATGGAACTCGATAACTGAGGAATAAACTTAACGGCTATTACACCCTCGAACATCTGATTCCCTAATTCTCCGGTTAAACATGAAACGTTAGTGATGTATTGGTGTATTTGTTAATTTAAACACAGGCAAATTATTTCTTAACTTTCAGGCTGCCGAGACGCAACTTGTTTTGCGTGGCATACACTTTTCTCAAAAGCAACGGTGAATTCAGGGAATTGGTTTTTTTCTGATTTTAAAGCAAACCATTTTTAAGTTTTATACTTATGGAACTCGATAACTGAGGAACTGGGAAATTTAGAATGCCCAATCGACCTGTGTAAAATTTCATTCCGGGCTAATTGATTTCGCAGCATGTCACAGGGAGGCACATTCAATTTTAATTACAGACTTATCAATTTCCTAGCTGCTATCATGATATCCTGATATCATGAAATTGAACCTAACAGCAATTATTTTACCTCAACGTTTGAGCGTGAGCCTGTATACCGGGAAGGCTTCCAGCACCGAATTCCCCGACGTCAACATTGTTTACTGCCTCCATAACTCGTTTGAAAACATGAATACAGAAATCCATGACATTCAGACGAAGACTGCTCAATTAATCCCCGCACAGAGGCCAACCAAAGTTATTCCGTAAGCTTCGTCCACGTTTTTACCAGAATTTCGGACGGCGAGTCTAATCTGCAGGTCGCAGGTCGCAGGTCGCAGGTCACAGGTTGCAGGTCATTGTTTCACCAATACACAAAGTATCCTAAACATTCTTAAAAGCTAACCTTAGGCCTAATTAGGCCTAAACAAAAATTTTTAGGACACTTTCTGTATTGGTGAAACAATGACTGCAACCTGTGACCTGCGACCTGCGATCTGCAGATTAGACCCGCCGAATTTCGGAACGTGATCACCATTGTCCCGCAAAAAATTACCGACTTGAAGGCGACAAATCTTTCTTCGAAAGAGCTGGAAAAGGCCAGCGGCGAGGAGCGTCAAAGTAGTGCTGGTCGGCGAGAGACGACGGGGACCTGTACCATTTTTCCCCGTGTGAGAGAGTTAATCTATAAATCCTACAGAAGGAAAAATGGTTCCGTGTCTCAGCACTAACCGCCACTGTCGATACGCGGAAACGAACTAAAATAGATTTGTGTTCCCCACAAAATTCATCTCGCCCCTAAATATGGTCATTCAATAAAAAAATTAACTACTTTTTTCTGCTTAACTTAAGTTCACAGTACAATCTGATCGATCCTGAATGCTTTAACAATTTTCTGAATACGAAACACCTTTTGTGTTATGTTTTTAGCCTTTGTTGATGGATATCTACACCGTCAGGAGACGTCCAGCCGAGAATTCCTGAGTCGGCTTAAGCTCCTCATGATTTGCATAAAGAAGCTTCCTTATCGTTCGTATCAAATCTTTGTTGATGGCACTACTTACACACGAGATCGCCGTGATCTGCTTGTCACATAAACAGACCAACCATAGTTCTCCATTATTAAAGGAACTCCGCAACTTGGCAACGTGACAGCTGGGGTCGATGTTTCTCCAGCGCAGATACCACAGCCAAGTCACGGTTTCCTCTATATCTTCATGTGTATCTTTCCACACCTGTTACCTATCCTCCGCGTGCCAGGTGGCACATAGGGCCTCCACAGAAGCTTTCCATGTCTGTCTGTCTACCGCAACGCCCCGCACCTCTTCCCACGAAACCCATCCTCCTTCTTTCATCTCCCTCTCAACTGTCCTTCTCCACGTTGTCTTTGGTCTCCCACTCTTTCTTTCTCCCTCCCGTCTCTAATTTAACGCCGTCCTTGTATCGCTCGCTCTGTCCTGCATTAGAATGTGGCCAATGAACTTCCATCTTCTTCTCTTTACTTCCTGACTCACTGGTGACATTTCCGCTCTGGCTAGTAGCTCTTTGGTGGTGATGTGACCTTGCCAACGTATGTTGTGAATCTTCCGGAGGCATTTGTTTTGAAACACGTTGAGAATGTGTTCATCGCTCTTGGTTATTTTCCAGGTCTCACATCCATACATCAATACAGGCAAGACAAGGGTCTTGTACAGTTTCATCTTCGTTCTCTTTGAGATGCTCTTGGAGTTCCAGCCTAATATATGTCCCTCTTGCCTTTGAAAGTCTGTTCTGTAAGTTCTCCATCCCACCTCCTTCTTTATTGACTTTGGCACCAAGATAGGTAAACTCCTCTACTTCTTTGATGTTTTTACCCACTATGCTGATAGGTACTTGATTCTTCCCATTGATTCGTATGACGTTGGTCTTGTCAAGGTTTATTTTTAGGCCAACCCTTTTGGCTTCCCTGTCCATTCTTGAGGTTTTCTCTTGCATTTGATTTCTTGACGAGGATAGTAATGCTACGTCATCTGCAAACTCTAGGTCGTCCAGTTTTGTTGTTAGTCTCCATCTTATGCCGTTTTTCCCCTTGCCAACAGTTCTTCTCATTATCCAGTCTATCACTATAAGAAAGAGGAATCCAGACATGTTGCAGCCTTGTTTTACACCGGTCTTAATATTGAACCATTCATCTCTCTCTCCTTGGTTCTCTACAGCACATTGGAAATCCGCATAAAACAGCTGTATTAGCCTTATGATCTTCCCGGGGATGCCGTACTTCCGCATGATAATCCATAGGCTGTCCCGGTGTACCGAGTCGAAAGCTTTCTCAAAGTCTATGAAGTTCACATATATAGTTGCTTGCCACTTGTTTGCTTGCTCTATGATATTCCCCAGAATGAAGACTTGCTCTGTTGTTCCTCTCCCTTGCCTATAACCAGCTTGCTCCTTCCTGAGTCTTTTGTCTGCTCCACTTCTCACTCTGTCAATAACAATAGGACCTAGAATTTTTCCAACTATGGACAATAGAGTTATGCCTCTTGAGTTTTTACAGCCCTTTAGGTTACCCTTCTTTGGTAATTTGATTATCAACCCTTTCCTCCAAGCCTCTGGAATAACCTCGAACTTCCATATCTTCGACAACAGCTCGTGTATCTTTATTGTTGAGAATTCTATGTCCGTCTTCAATAGCTCGGCGGTGATGTTATCGATGCCAGGTGCTTTCCCAATTTTCAATTTTCTAACTGCCTTCTTTACTTCGCCTAGTGTTGGCTCAGTGTCTGCGATCTCCTCTATTGCTCCTGGAAATCGATCTCTTCTTCGTCATCATCCATGATGATTATTGGATTTTGTAGTGGTTCTCTGTTCAGTACCTCTTTGAAGTGTTCTGTCCATCGGTCTTGTATATCTTTTTTGTTGGCGAGGAGGTTTCCGTGCTTATCCATCACCGAGGTGGTTTGACGACTCTGGCTGCCATTGCTAAGTGTCTTTGTTAGTATCTTTCCAAAGGAGCTTGAAAAATGCTGCAATCCTGCATGGCGTGAACAATTGTAATTTCCCTTCCTTATCAAAGGACCAAACTGATTCAAGATACATTGCACATTCTCCATGTCTCCAGGGAGGCGCTGTGCCAGTGTCCTTCCAGTTGCTTTCCTAGTCGGCAAAACGTTTTTTTTTTTAATTAAGAAAGGGTATGTTACTAATGCCGTATATTAGGAATGGATTATTCAGTAAAGCATCATTTTGTCTAGTCATTGTAGGTGAGATTTTTTCTCAAATGGCTAAACTAATTACCTCAATTGTAGAAATGCTGTCGAGGGGTAGGAAGATGTTGAAATTTAATAATGGTTTGTGCC
>NC_090873.1:30654418-30686918 GCF_036669935.1 Montipora foliosa
CGACCTGCTACAGCTCCTAATTTGTGACATTAACGCGTACGAGTACTAGTTCAGATTCGGGCGTTGAAGGACGGACCAATGGAGAAGTGATGTTAAATTTGTGTTTTCATCAGGGGTGATTGTGACCATTCCTCGGAAGTTTGAGGTTTAAAGAAGGAGGGTAGGGATACTGTGGCTGGCTTCCAAAGTAAGGCGTTGATGAACCTTTCCTAACGTCAAGTCCGCTTTTTTTGCCAAAAGTCTGGATCTTGTCCCGGGGGAACAAGGAACTGATTATTAATATTTATTCTATAATGTGCAATGATTATGAAAACGTATTCATCGAACAAGCCAAACGCCAGTTTGCTACTGCTTGAAAGGGCATTAAAAAAGAAAGCAGTTTTCTTTGAAAAACTCTGCCTTGTCGGAAAATGTTTGGTGAACCAACCACACTGGCAATTGTGTTGGATAATTCTAAGACAATCACCAACGACCGGCGGTGTCGTCAACATCTTGGGGTTTAATAATGGTGGCGCCAAGTAGTCTTGAAGTTGTCTTCATTATTCTTCAAAGCAGAGAAACATCCAACCATGTGTGATCGTCGACCTGGTTGCAGTTTGCGCCTATTATACTGATAACTGAAACTTTCAAAGATTCTAGAGATCGAAATGGACCTGTTTCGATTCAGAGCCGCGAACCGCCTGGAATGGTTAAATATCAAGTGCTATAAATATTTACTTCCCCAATTCATTGGAAAAATAGAATATTGGGGTTGGAAAGGGAAGAATGAATAATGAATAACGGCTTAATTAAAAAAAAAAAAACGAGGGCAAGATTTCCGCACAGGTCCCTACTTGATTATGCATACACTCCTTTGTTTCAAGGAAACAATAGCGATAACAATAGGCGTCCTTTGGGACTGTGGCGCTTTGTTCTTTCTTTTTTTTTTTTTTCTAAGTCTATATGGACTTAAAAAAAGTCGGTCGAACTTCTGTCCGAAATACGGAAAATCGAACAGTTTTTCCTGCAATTTCGGCACTTTTCATTTTTCAGTTTTAGAATAAGCGTAACAAGTGGAGTTTCAAGCAATCGTTGTAATAGGGTTCAGATTCGCAAAAATAACAAACAAACCAAATAAAAGTACTGTCATAAGAAATTTAATGGCTACCTGCTCTTTTCATCGTGAAATTGTTCTTCCTGTCTGCTTAAAAATTCGCCGAGACACTGCAAAGTGTATATTTTCTTCCTTTCCTGTATTTAGGATCACGAACGGTGCATTTAGAGGGATTTTTCGATTTATCGCTCTTTCAGTAGAGATCGGCAATACGCTCAATGATACTTCCAAGTAAATAGCTTTGGTAGAGATCCATGGATGTTCCCGTACGAGGCATACTTCGTTTCACTCCCCATCATGTCTTTTCAATGCTCTGCTGTGGGCTCGTTTGTCTGGGTCGACAAAGTTTAGGCGATGGTTAACTGCGGTGTGATGATGTTAGCCCTTGTCTTGTAGGCAGTTGTAAACTTTCCGGCCACAAGTAGCTAGGGCTAATATTTTTTCAAGGAAAGTTTACGGTCAGAAAATTAACATGTGTTCTGGCGGATTGAAGGCTATCCATTGCAGTTTCTTCTTGAGCATCACGAAACAGATCCATCTCCCGATGCGGCACTTTGTCTTTGCCAACTGACTGCCTTTTCACACAGGTTTTGGACACAAGACGAAAGTAAATTGTTTTCTTTGCACCACTCTATGCACAACTCTGGAAAGGCTATAAAGCAGGGACAATTTCCAAATGATCAAATCTCCCATTGCTGTGACCCTTTTACTTCGGTAGCCATCTTGATTATTACGAAGACACAAGTTTGCTTCAAAAGAAGGGAAATATGAAACGATTTTAATTGCAATGAACTCGTGCATGAAAGTTTCCCATGAAAGATGTACCAATCAGACTTTAAGCGTGGTATACTCTTCCACGCAATGAACTTATAAGTGTGCCGCACGCACGGGGCATGAAGAAAAGCAGGTCACAGTTCACAGCAACACTGGAAAACCTAAAACTATCACATGGACTAACCTTAAGCCTAAACAGTGCCTTTAGTCGTAATTAAAGGGATGGGTTAGGAGTAAAACAGGGATCTCTTAACGGTAGCCTACAAGTGTAAGTTCGATTGTAGGTGCTTGGCGCGGCACGTGTATATAATTACGTATTATTGTTATGTAAATAGTCAGCCAGAATTCAAAATAAATATCATTTTCAAGGTGTGACTTAGCAACTTGACATGTTAGCTCCGTGGCAAAGAACAGGGACAAGAAATCCAGAGGTTTACAGTGGGTCGGAGTTCAAGGCAAGCTGCGAGTGACATATCATGGGATAAAATGGCAAGAAAAGCCGAGCGGGATCTGGAAATAAGAACAAGACTAAGAGATAGAAAGGGGAAAGCTGGGACAAAAACGAGTAACGGTGTGGGCGATGAAGGGAAAGAAGAGAGAGAGGGAGGAAGGGAAAAAATGAGATCCGTTTTTATTCATCCCGTAAGTACAAATTACCCATGTATATATTCGTTTCCCTTGGGTATACGTATTGTTCTACAAAACAATAGCGCGAATGAGTAATTAATTTATTCTGCATGCATAATGAAGTAGGGACCTGTACGGAAATCACTCCAAAACGAGCAAGGAATATTTGGCGTTCGAACAGTCGGATAAAGAATTTTGTAGTTTCCGTAAAGAACAGCGAATACGGAAAAAATGAATAACGAACAAAATTTCAGTAATGAGTAATTAATAACTCGGGAAAAAATGGAAGGAATAATAAGTGACTGAGATCCATTTATCCGCTTCCTTCCCCGAATATAACATGCGTATTTATTCGAGCCATGCAGGTGGGATTTTTCAATCAAAAAAGGACTGGTACAAAACTTAGACAGCGCTTAGCAGCTCCTCTGTCCGTTCTTTTGGCGAGGGAATTTACGAAGATTTCGAACGGAAATTGCATTGTCACAAGAATATTACTCGTGTGAAACAATGAAAGGCGCCAGTTTTGCCATCTCGTGCATATGGTTTGCAATATCCTTTTTGATCGCCGCTTTCTTTCTTTTTGCGGATTCGGCCATGAACAGAGGTCCCACAGAACGATCTGCCCAATTTCAAGCTTTTGAAGGTAACTTAACAACATAGACAGTAGTTATAAGTTTAAGCTCAGGTTATCCGGTCAGATTCATCGGAATAAAGTACTAGACAAATGGATACGTAGCAGGAGACGACAACAGGGCCACAATCCCAGTTGCATTTCGTCCCCTTTGGAGCTACAAAACAATTGCTGAGTAACATGCAATGAAACGCGTTTCAATTCATTTGATTTTTTTTATTTGGTGGCCTTCATTCAGTAATCGATATCGGTGTCCTCTCTGATGATATTTAAGGACGTTCCCGCCCAAAATGTTCCCACGTACAGACTTTTTAAAACTTGCCAAGCAGAAAGGTAATGATCTACTTTTGTCAAAAAGGCAAAAAAAAAGAAAAAAAAAAAAAAAATGGGGGTTCACCGTTCTCGTTTTCGAGATAAGGTGCATTTTTAGAAGCTTGCGTTACATTTCCATTTTTTTTTTACCTTAACACTGTGCAGAGTTGAATACAAAATAAATGTAAATTGCAAGACAACTTAGATGCGACTTCATTAAACACTGTGATGCATTCAAGGCATTCGATTCCTTCAATGTTTGTTAATTCCACAAAAATTTGCCATTTGATTTCAGAGTTGTATATATTACCAAGTTAGTAAAAATATTAGAAACAAAGCTCACTTGATATCCAACGGCGAAAAATGAAATTGTTGTCGAAGACCATTACTCGTCGCTTTAAAGATTCCACATATTCATTTTTCACCGCCTATCTTGTTTATCCAATTGACGTTCCATTCTTGAGCTCCATGCATAAGGGTATATAAATATTTTGTTTAAAGATGCACTAAAACGCCATTCGCGTTACAATGACTTTTGACGCCATTGCAGGTTATTAATTAAATGTTCTCCTGTGTGCACCAGAGAAATCTACACATTACCCCAGCCCCCTCAAACCTAACAAATACGCACAGAAGACTCTATGCACACAGACGTGTTAACAGTATCATTGCTGTCAAGAAACTTTTAGTGTAATTTCTGGGGTGAAATTTGCAGGAAAACCTAACTATTTTCGACCTATTCGTGTCTTCGATCATACGGTAAAAATGAGAAAAAAATTGGGCTAAATTGTCATGTACGGTAACTGTTATGTATCAGTTTAGCATGGAAAACCGCTTGTCAAAAGTACTTTTTTCAAATCCTTTCTCAATCTCCTACCCAGAGTCCTCAGTTTTTTTGGTCAGCGGGTGAGCGCCCGGAAAGACTCCGGGATAATGGACTTCATTTTCCCAGAAAACGTGGGTTCCGGTCTAATTGCGCATGCTTGAGTTAAACCAGTGTAAATGGCAGGTTGAAAGTGCTCGAGAAATTTGAATCTCTATACTGCTGTGTGATACGTTTTCTTCCAAGAAAATAGTGGGTCTCGAAAATAATGTTTTTAGTTTCTTGGTGTTGATTTTCTCAGCAGTAATGTGAATACTTCTAAAGAAACACAACATCAAGCTACGCTCATATGGATGGAAAACACATTAACTCCATTGACTAGAATTCTAATAGCCAATCAGAATTCAGCACTTCTTAATGCACTGGTACCTCGCTGCCTCACAAATTTGTAAAACTCGCTAAAAGAAACGAGGAAGGCCTGAAAACGTTTGTAATTCCGTGTTGCAGAGATTCTGGCATATTTCAACTGTCACACACTACGTCACCATTCAAGCTTACAGCAGACATCATTGGCGAGTTTTCTTGTCATCATTGTCTATTTCGTCAGACATTATAACTGAACTCTCGACGCCGTAAAAAATTATATTGGATTGCAGTACGTTAGTTGAAGAGAGAAGGTGTAAAGATTATCAGTCAGGCGGGAAATGTTGTGAAAGAGATAACTGTGCATGTAATTTCAGTTTTAGTCGTAGATTAAAATTGTTGTTGATTGTTTGCAAGGCTTGTTTGTTTACTGCTATCAGCTCAGAGGTGTATCATCACTGTAAACTGTATACAGTGTCGTGACATTGCTTTCTTTCCAGTTCCGGCCTGCGGTTGTCGAGTTGGTAGTACCCAGGCCACCACGTTAGAAAAAGAAAAGTGATTTTATTTGTTGAGTTGAGTTGCTTCGCTAATAAACGTGTGAGTTCGATAATCCACGCCTCAGGTTTTCGATGGAAAACTACAACATACAGTAATGACGATTAATTTCGTACTTTATGCAGAAGCATAATTGTCTACATATACACTATATTGCTTTCTGGGGTAGAAAGGGAACCTCCACTTTTACGCTCGGCTAAATCTATACATTAATATTTAAAAAAAAAAAACGCGCTTGCCAGTTGCAAAATCTAAACAAAAAAAATGGCCGGCTGTAGTTTTGACGAGAGCACTAAGGACTGGATGAGAGTTTTTCATATCTGAACACAATTTATGTTGATAGATCCTTCCCCGTGAAACTTGCTGAATGTGCCATAGACAAAATGGTTGCACAATTTCTCGTGTAATTTAAAGCTCGTTTTAAATTTCTCAAATATTTTTATATATTTGAAAAATTTAAAACAAGTTCGCAACTTTTACTGCGCAGGTAACTTGACTGTAATATGTCACCCATTACTTCAAGCACTTGTTAAGATATTATTACGACAAAAACACCCGGGAAAAATTTCCAGACTTATTTTGGCCTGTTCCAAACGTCGTGCTACTGCCGTGCCGAACTCAAATGAATTTGGCTTGGCAGTGGCACGACGATGGCACGGCAGCGGTTTAAAACGTCGAACCTAATACAGTCGTGCCAAATTCAAAAGACAAAATAAACCATCCATCCAGCATAATAGTATGCAAATAATGCAAAGTCCATTAGATTAATTTATGAATTGAGTTCGGTGCAACAATAGCACGCCGTTTGAAACCAAGTCGTGCTACTGCCGTGCGGCACGGCAAGTCCTGCCGTGCTAAGTAGTCGTGCTGAACCTAAGTCAGCCGTGCCGCGCTTAATGGTTTCAAACGGCGTGCTACTGCCATGCTTAAATCGAAATAACAATTTCATTTGAGTTCGGCACGGCAGTAGCACGACGTTTGGAACAGACCTAATGACTCGTACAGTTTTGAGAACTTTCAAAATATCACTTGAAATCGTTTTTATTCTAAATTGTACTCGAGATCTGGCAATTTTCTATAGTGAGATATAAAAAGTGCGACACAAGACAAAACGAGTAAGAACGAGTGCAAAATATCTCCCTTCCACGCACGTTACCATTCAGCAAGTCTTCAGGCTTCGCTTGTTCTAAAGGTGGATGACGCTTTCCACTGGGTAATTCAATATCCAGCGAATAAGCACCAGCAAACCCATTTGAGTTATCCAGTGGATAGTGATTTATCCAGTGGATAGCGCTTACTATCCACCCTTCGAACAACTGGGGCCTAGTCGGCATTCATCCATCCATTCATCCACCCCTCCCTCTATCTACCCATTCATTTTTTTTTCAACCAGCCATTATCTAATGTGAAGCCTTTTAATGAATTTCAGGCTATGTGCTAGACAATAACGTCATCGCTTCCTACCAAGTAACGTCCGACTTGGAGTGTAGTGCAAAATGTTTGCGAGACGAAAGGTGTTTCTCATTCAACTATAAAACAGCACTGAACAAAATGCCGAGTGAATGCCAGCTGAATAACGGTAACCGATCCACTTGTCCTGATTGTTTCAAAGTCAAGAAAGATACCACTTATTACCAAGATGCTGAGGTAAAAAGTACAACCAGTCGATTTATTTACATGGTTTTTTACAGTGTTGCTAAGCATTATAAGTATTAAGGAGAAGTAAATGATATTATAGTGAAAAGCGAACAAGCAGGCTTGATCGAAAGTCACTACTGACTTTAGACTTGCTCCAAGTCGCCCTTTTGAAACCCTTCGATTGAGAAATCAAAGCGAACGAGCGACGAAGTCGCGAGAGGGCGACTTGTTTCACCTGCAGGGATTTGAATCATAATTATAAATTCACGCGGGAAAATTGATTGACATACTCTATTTTATGGGTCATGGAGTTTGCTAGACTTTCAAAGTACAAAAAAATACAATTATTAAGTAAACACTGCATTGAAAAGTTGTGAAATGCATAGATCTTTAAACAAGTAAAGCATTCAGTCTGAGAGTTACGAGAGGGCGATTTGGAGCAAGTCTATTTTAAGGCTTTTGTCCACAAATAAACTATTATAAAATTACTCAAGTTTATGATGGGTTCAGTCCATAATTTTCTTCATGCTTCCTTACCATTTCGCAATACTCTCATTCTAGTGATGACTTTCGTCGATAAGAAAAGTTTTGATTAAAAGCTTGAGCTTTCGAAAAACATTTCCGTAAGAATTCAACAGATTCTCTGCACCTTGCACCGACCGAGTCGGATATCTTTCAGTTCACCGGCAGTACTTTCTGGGCCAGTAATAATGGCAGCTGTTATGCCTTGACCTCTCAATCTGGCGACTTGGTCCGGGATTTTTTTTTCATTAAAGACACAAGTGGGGCCACCACAAGGAAAACGGACGATAATAATCCATGGGCCAAAACCCCCCAAAATGACATTTTGGAACCACTCAGGGGTATTAATGTTACCATACATATTTGAAAACTGCAATTACTCTAGTTTAATACTATATATGTATGATAGAGGTGCTTAATGAGTAGCTTAACAGGTATTACTATACATTGGTGTCACCAGCTCGATTTTGATTGGCTATAAGCACATAGCTAATTCTTGCTTGCTCTTTTTCTCTTACGTCATACCTACAGACAATAGATTTTAGACATGTAGAATTGACGTCATACCTACAGACAATAGTTTTATGCATGCAGAAGTGACGTCACCTAATACCCTAACCAGCACAAACTTTGGCCTTTATAATTATTGCTATCATGCGAAAACCGAATCCAATAATTGTTAATTATCACGTGACCAAGTGAAGCCACTCATTTCTTCTGAATTTGCAGAAAAGAAACAATAACTGCTAAACAATATCTTTTTATTGACTGATTTCGCAGAATCGACTTGCAACCAATAATTTGGTCAGATTCCATTGTTACAAATACTGGAATTTATGTCGTAATTAATTAATATCCGTCCGCCATCTTGGATCCACCATCTTGGATATTAAGTTTATAGTTTCACAGAGTTTATCAGAAATAATTTATATTGCAGCTGAATTGCGTAAATAATAACAACTATGAATAAATATTAACTATAATAAATATGAACTAACATGTAATAAGATAGAATAAAAATATATATATACTTCTAAACATGTGATAAAACATGTAATAAAAAAATCTATGTTATAGACTAATTAAAATATCTATATTTAAACGTGAGACTTGATCATAGCTGGTATTAAAGTATTCTTTACCTGTTGGTACTCATATGAGGTAGCGCAAAATTGCGCTTATGCATGTCTTAGATTGTACTTATGAATGTTCTTCCGAGGCAGTAAATGAATTTGCAATGATATAATGAAAAATTTTCTATAGAGTTCAGTTCTTCTATCATATAAGGAACTCATGTTAAATAGCTCTAGATTCTTGTTGTAACTGTTTCCAGGTGAAATAATTGAGAGCGCCCTCTTTTGTACATGTTCTAAATCATTATATAGATATTCTGGAATAGCATTATGGAACACGGGCGAACAATACTCTTGTACCGGCCTTTTACAAGTAGAATAGAATCTAATTATATCTGATGGTGATACTTTAGCTCGTCGTAATAGTACTAGAAAATACGGGCGTTTTATGCCTTTTTAATAGTGTTGTTAATGTGATTGTTCCATTGAAGTGTATTTGAAATAGTGACACCTAATATTTTAGCATGTTCTACTAGACAAAGTTCTTTTGTATTAATTACAATAGGGTCAAATTCACTTCTAGCAACTTTGACGTCTACAATTAATTCTTTACACTTCTCAGCATTGAACTGGAGTTGCTTCTTCTAGGGCTTGCTGAGTTTTCTGAGCATCGTTTGATACAAGGCTATGTTTCGCATCTTCGAGAGCTCCCAACAACTTAGTGGCTGCTTTATATTGATCCTCGTTGCTCTTCTTTTGAAGACCGATCTGGTCTCAGCGGTACGAGTTCGTGTAATTTATCTAAATGTTTGTCCCGTGGAGGCTTCGTTAGCAGGAAGCTTCAAGGGAACGTCCAGTTCAACAAAAAATATCTTCAAATAATAGGAAATAACCTTTTCAGTCAAATCAGTCTAATTTGTTTTCAAAGAAAGCGTTTGTATCCGAATTATATAAGTTTTAGACTCGCCTATTTTTGTTTTCAAATTTCGCGGGCACCGCCATCTTGAAAAATTGTGACGTGTTACGGTTGCCTTATTGTTATTAGACAAAAGCTCTTTGTGTCAGAACAATAGGGCAACCGTAACACGTCATTAATTCAAGTTGGTGGCGCCCACGAAATTTGAAAGTGAAAAGAAGTGATTTTCAAATTCAGTTTTCCTGATATAAAAACCTTTTTGAAACAAATTCCGAGCAAATTTATGTTGCTGTATTCATGGCCACTGTCTGGTCCTCTCTTTTCTCTCTCAGAATTCTTGATCGGACTATCTGGCTGTCTGTTCCTTCATGCAAAATCATTTAAAGCATATTGTCAGCCACTTGAGCAAATGTTCTCTGGTCACCTCTTATCTTCTGTACCATTACCATTCCTTCAATAATTCTCGCGCTTGGCTGTGGTACTACATCTGCTGCTGGTACATCCTTCAGGATCTTTGGGATTCTTTCACGGTTTGTTTTCCGCAGCGATCCATCAGTCGAAGCTAAGGCCCAAGGCAGAGGTCCGAGAGGGTGGCACAGTACATTAATTCATTTTCAACTTTCTGTTCTCAGCAATGATGATCATTTGGGCAAACAGCACACGATCAGATTTAATGATCACTTCTTTACTAATCCCACTTTGAACTTATCTTTTTTTGAGAGATTACCAAATGTTATAAGTTTACGTTTTGTTATATGGTCTTGGAACTTCAACTTGGGAGGGTCAGACTCACCCATGTCCTTTGCTAAAAGTCTATAAGCCTTTTCTCCTAAAGTCTCTGCCTGAAGCAGATCCTTCTCTCAGGAGTAACGAGTTTATCAATACTATTCGACTTCCTTGAAGATCGGTGAGCTGGAAAGTCGTTGGGGTGCCCAGGTGAAGCATTTCCTTCAACTGTCGCATGAATATGCTTCGATACTCCGCTATAAGGTAATATTTGCTCACGGCTCCAGGTTTCAGGCTAAATCCCTTTGGGTCACCAGGTGTTTGAGTGTCTCTGTTAACCGTTTCTTCACAGGTTTGGTCGACAGGTATGCTGCCGAAGGGGTTCATGGGTCCAATCTGTACTGAGAACCCACCAGACCTCAACTATGCTAAAGCTTCTAGATGCTCTTTCTCGCGGTGAGGCGTTTCTGGTAGATAAAAAGCTAAATACCTTGCATAGTTTACGTGGTCGTATTCAAAACACCATGGAATCATTTTGCTTTAAGTTATTGTTGAAACATAGAGCTCTCAGTTGCTTTCACTGGATGCTCTCAAAATCCCAAGGAGAATGTCTACCAGCTCTAAGCAATATAACTAGAACTCGGATAGCTTGCCGTTCTTGTGACCGAGAAACTTCATGTACTTGTCAAAGAGATGGATGAAATCGACACTAGAAGTGCTGGTCATCTGCTTCAGGAACTAATCTTCACAGATGTCATCATACAAATCGGCAGTCTCACTAAAGAAGTTGTCAACGATTTTCTTGGACTCCTTTTGATTCTCCTCTATCGAGGTCCTGAATCCTTGCCACGCTAGTCTCATAAGTGCTTCATACATAAACTTGTGGAGTCTAACGCACCGATTGTATCTACGGCCATCTAGAACTCCTGCAAAAGAACCTTCTGCTATGGCACCAGATTCAAAGCTACACTCCCATCCTCAGCACGATATCTTTGAGCCTCTCACTTTGCTTCCACTGGATATCACTTGCCTTTGCGTACAATGCTTGGCCAAAGACGAGAACGATGCTTTTAAACTTGAGAGTATTCTTGATCTTGAGCGACTGTACTAGGACCTTATTAACGGTAGCCATGTCTATAGCAAGTGGGGCAATAGTCGGTAGATATGCGATGACATCCTGTGAGACTTAAACTTCGTTACGGTCACAAATATTAAATCCTGTCCATCCACTCGCTTTTTTCTTCTCTTTTGCACCTAGTTGCAGTAAGATCCAAAGCAAATTCTTCTTTCTTGCCTTTGCCAAGATCTCTTCAGCTGTTACCTCGACGAATGCTCTCGCGCGAGGACCGCAGCGATCACCAGCATTGTAGGGAGGGACGACTGAAGGATCATTGCTTCTTTTTCTTGTCCTCACTTGCACAATTCCAGGTGGTGCATGGAGGAAGACTCGGACCAAAATGCCTGGCTTGGACAACAATCCCATTTACTCGATGGGATTTTCCCGATGCAGAAAGGGTTTCCTCTAATCGGTCGATGTTTTCCCACGCCTCATGGCCTCAATTAGGTTTTCTGTCAAATTCAAATGATGTATTTTGGCTTTTAACGAAAGAAATGTCTAGACTTGAAATGCTGTTAATTGTTAAATATGCTGATATATTTGCTTTTGTAAACAAAGAATGTATTTAAAATAATTTTCTTATTGTCAGCCTCCTTTCTAAAGCTACTATTTTACGATTGCTATCAAGCGAATTTGGAAAATCTTTCACATAAGCTTTCATCAGATATATTTCATATTTTCTTCCCCGGATTGATACTGCGAACTTACAATGGCCCATGGACTGATATATTTGATTTCTTTTCAACGTTCCCTACCGTTGTTGCCTCGAAAATAAATGGGGCAATCTCAAAACACAGTGATTTGCCTGATCCCGTTGGAGAACGAAAAAAAAGATCCTTTCCTTTCAGAGGGCATAGATAGATTCTGCCCAGCAACGTTTGAGCAACTTTTTCAATTCTGACCAACATTTTCAATTTTCCGAGCAACTTTTACCAAAATTAATGTCTTATTAATATCACGTCGACATCGAAATGTCGATTTTATAGCGTTAACTTTTATAACCAAAGTTTTTACAACCAAAATTCTTGTTAGAACTTTTACCAAAATGACAATTTTTGATATATTTTGCCATTTCAAATCAAACACCGAACGAAAAATCTTGCTATAAGCACGATTTTCAATTTGTAATTGGGTGTTTTATGGTGTATCTTCCATATATGGATGTCTCGTTGGATGTTTTGTGGTGTATCTTCCATATATGGATGTCTCGGTGGGTATCCTGTGTTAATATTCCGAATATATAATAGCTTCCTGTATTGCGGAAGCAAAATGGCGGAAGCCATACAAGAAAGCGAAGACCTTATTCAAACTGCTAGAGAAAATGGTGCAGAGATGACGGAACCTGGAAGGGCTTCCATTTCGAGAGAAGGTAAAGTTGCTAGAACATGAGGCAAGTACAAGGCAAGTAGGATGTCAAATCCAATGACCAAAACTTCGGTTAAAGACCGAATCAAGGAATATCCAGATCATCACTTCGCTTGCGTCAAAGGGCAGCTAAGATGAGATGCATGTCACGAAATCGTTGCTGTGAAGAAGAGCACCATACAGAAATATGTGCAGTCCCGAAAACACTTGAATGGCATCGCCAATATCATGAGGGACAAGCCAAAGGCAAAGTATCGAGCGATGTCTGCAAAGGCAAGAGAGTAGGGCTACTTTACCAACAGATGTGCGAGTCATGCGTTTTGAAGTAGTTGAGACACTCCCTAAGGCCGGCATACCAATTTCCAAGATAGATATGTTTTGCGCCCTCTTTTTGAGAAGTATGCCCATAGTCTTACTGCAAGTACACACATGAAAGACATTATTCCTTCTGTGTTGGCAAGGGAACAAGAAAAAAGTCAAGGCTGAGCTTCAGGAAGTTAAAGAAGTGTGGGTTATATTTGATGGGACTGCCCTACCTGGCGAAGCACTTGCTACTGTAGTGCGTCATGTCCAGGAGGATTTCAAGCCTTGAGATCCTTGCAAAGCCAATGAAGGGGGTTGACCTTGCCCAAAGACTGCCGTCCAATATTTCTGTTAAAATCTGTTGGATATCTTTGGGAATCCTCAAGACCTTCAAGATCTCCGCTTAGAGCTTGCCGCTATTGTTGATGCTGGTATTCACTTTGCTAAGTCAACATATAGCCTTGAAGGTGACGGCCCCATGATATTTTCATGCTATGAAGATTTTTCAGTTGTTGCTCAAGCAGTTGGTGTAGGCCACTAACCTTGCACCTTGGCTGTTGCCAGAGAAATTGACAATGGCAATGCTGCCCTCCAAGCTAGATTGATTGATCAGGCCAAGAGAACATGAGGGGACAGAGAGGGAGGCTCAAGGCGTTGGCCGGGATATGTTATGTCCACGAAAGTTATTTTTAGACGAGCAGAAATCTTTGTTCTAGGGGAAGTCTGTCTTCCGAGACGTCCGCATGCAGTCTTGCTTCGCTCTCAGGTCCTTAGTGAAAAGAGAAAATGATGGCGCACGTGGAAGGCTGATGAATATATATTTTCTTTCAAACATCGGACCGAGGTTGGCCTGCATGCGGACGTCTCGTCTAAAAATAACTTTCGTGGACATGACATATCCCAAGGGCTGGACCGAGACCCCCCCTTCTCTGTCCCCTCATTTTCTCTTGATCAGGCTAAAGCATGTATCCAGCCAGGACTGAACTTTTTTCAAGAGAAGTCCAGCGATCATTTCCGCAATATAGTAAGTGCATTCAAGGTAGCACGCCTTCGTTGCACAATTCAAGTTCAACTGTTAATGCGTAATGCTGCAGCACTCCAAGAATTCAAGAATTTTCCTTTTGTGGATGATAACACCATTGCTAACCTGGCAGCAGAGACTCTGGGGTATCTTACTGCTGCCGATGGTATTGTGGACTTAAGTGAGAAGCAGAAATTGGCAGCCTCTTATTTGTCATAGTCTTTGTTTGAAAATGAAAGGGATATTTTCATTGCTACTGCTTGGACTTCTTAAGGAGCCTCAGTCAGCCTCTCATTTGCTATATTTTTCTTTTTTTCAAAAATAGTAGCAGCTATATCGCTATATCGTATGCACCCAGCCGCCGGCTTTTGACCTCGTCTTGTTCAAGCTGGAACTGACGCCAAACCAGGGAGGTTCTCACCTTAAAAACACCAGCATCCAATTAATTAGGGATGTCCTCATAACTTCGCCGAATGTGAACGTCATCTTTCGAAAATTCACCCGAGAAAGGCGATCCTGAAACCCATTTGAGTTATCCAGTGGATAGTGATTTATCCAGTGGATAGCGCTTACTATCCACCCTTCGAACAACTGGGGCCTAGTCGGCATTCATCCATCCATTCATCCACCCCTCCCTCTATCTACCCATTCATTTTTTTTTCAACCAGCCATTATCTAATGTGAAGCCTTTTAATGAATTTCAGGCTATGTGCTAGACAATAACGTCATCGCTTCCTACCAAGTAACGTCCGACTTGGAGTGTAGTGCAAAATGTTTGCGAGACGAAAGGTGTTTCTCATTCAACTATAAAACAGCACTGAACAAAATGCCGAGTGAATGCCAGCTGAATAACGGTAACCGATCCACTTGTCCTGATTGTTTCAAAGTCAAGAAAGATACCACTTATTACCAAGATGCTGAGGTAAAAAGTACAACCAGTCGATTTATTTACATGGTTTTTTACAGTGTTGCTAAGCATTATAAGTATTAAGGAGAAGTAAATGATATTATAGTGAAAAGCGAACAAGCAGGCTTGATCGAAAGTCACTACTGACTTTAGACTTGCTCCAAGTCGCCCTTTTGAAACCCTTCGATTGAGAAATCAAAGCGAACGAGCGACGAAGTCGCGAGAGGGCGACTTGTTTCACCTGCAGGGATTTGAATCATAATTATAAATTCACGCGGGAAAATTGATTGACATACTCTATTTTATGGGTCATGGAGTTTGCTAGACTTTCAAAGTACAAAAAAATACAATTATTAAGTAAACACTGCATTGAAAAGTTGTGAAATGCATAGATCTTTAAACAAGTAAAGCATTCAGTCTGAGAGTTACGAGAGGGCGATTTGGAGCAAGTCTATTTTAAGGCTTTTGTCCACAAATAAACTATTATAAAATTACTCAAGTTTATGATGGGTTCAGTCCATAATTTTCTTCATGCTTCCTTACCATTTCGCAATACTCTCATTCTAGTGATGACTTTCGTCGATAAGAAAAGTTTTGATTAAAAGCTTGAGCTTTCGAAAAACATTTCCGTAAGAATTCAACAGATTCTCTGCACCTTGCACCGACCGAGTCGGATATCTTTCAGTTCACCGGCAGTACTTTCTGGGCCAGTAATAATGGCAGCTGTTATGCCTTGACCTCTCAATCTGGCGACTTGGTCCGGGATTTTTTTTTCATTAAAGACACAAGTGGGGCCACCACAAGGAAAACGGACGATAATAATCCATGGGCCAAAACCCCCAAAATGACATTTTGGAACCACTCAGGGGTATTAATGTTACCATACATATTTGAAAACTGCAATTACTCTAGTTTAATACTATATATGTATGATAGAGGTGCTTAATGAGTAGCTTAACAGGTATTACTATACATTGGTGTCACCAGCTCGATTTTGATTGGCTATAAGCACATAGCTAATTCTTGCTTGCTCTTTTTCTCTTACGTCATACCTACAGACAATAGATTTTAGACATGTAGAATTGACGTCATACCTACAGACAATAGTTTTATGCATGCAGAAGTGACGTCACCTAATACCCTAACCAGCACAAACTTTGGCCTTTATAATTATTGCTATCATGCGAAAACCGAATCCAATAATTGTTAATTATCACGTGACCAAGTGAAGCCACTCATTTCTTCTGAATTTGCAGAAAAGAAACAATAACTGCTAAACAATATCTTTTTATTGACTGATTTCGCAGAATCGACTTGCAACCAATAATTTGGTCAGATTCCATTGTTACAAATACTGGAATTTATGTCGTAATTAATTAATATCCGTCCGCCATCTTGGATCCACCATCTTGGATATTAAGTTTATAGTTTCACAGAGTTTATCAGAAATAATTTATATTGCAGCTGAATTGCGTAAATAATAACAACTATGAATAAATATTAACTATAATAAATATGAACTAACATGTAATAAGATAGAATAAAATATATATATACTTCTAAACATGTGATAAAACATGTAATAAAAAAATCTATGTTATAGACTAATTAAAATATCTATATTTAAACGTGAGACTTGATCATAGCTGGTATTAAAGTATTCTTTACCTGTTGGTACTCATATGAGGTAGCGCAAAATTGCGCTTATGCATGTCTTAGATTGTACTTATGAATGTTCTTCCGAGGCAGTAAATGAATTTGCAATGATATAATGAAAAATTTTCTATAGAGTTCAGTTCTTCTATCATATAAGGAACTCATGTTAAATAGCTCTAGATTCTTGTTGTAACTGTTTCCAGGTGAAATAATTGAGAGCGCCCTCTTTTGTACATGTTCTAAATCATTATATAGATATTCTGGAATAGCATTATGGAACACGGGCGAACAATACTCTTGTACCGGCCTTTTACAAGTAGAATAGAATCTAATTATATCTGATGGTGATACTTTAGCTCGTCGTAATAGTACTAGAAAATACGGGCGTTTTATGCCTTTTTAATAGTGTTGTTAATGTGATTGTTCCATTGAAGTGTATTTGAAATAGTGACACCTAATATTTTAGCATGTTCTACTAGACAAAGTTCTTTTGTATTAATTACAATAGGGTCAAATTCACTTCTAGCAACTTTGACGTCTACAATTAATTCTTTACACTTCTCAGCATTGAACTGGAGTTGCTTCTTCTAGGGCTTGCTGAGTTTTCTGAGCATCGTTTGATACAAGGCTATGTTTCGCATCTTCGAGAGCTCCCAACAACTTAGTGGCTGCTTTATATTGATCCTCGTTGCTCTTCTTTTGAAGACCGATCTGGTCTCAGCGGTACGAGTTCGTGTAATTTATCTAAATGTTTGTCCCGTGGAGGCTTCGTTAGCAGGAAGCTTCAAGGGAACGTCCAGTTCAACAAAAAAATATCTTCAAATAATAGGAAATAACCTTTTCAGTCAAATCAGTCTAATTTGTTTTCAAAGAAAGCGTTTGTATCCGAATTATATAAGTTTTAGACTCGCCTATTTTTGTTTTCAAATTTCGCGGGCACCGCCATCTTGAAAAATTGTGACGTGTTACGGTTGCCTTATTGTTATTAGACAAAAGCTCTTTGTGTCAGAACAATAGGGCAACCGTAACACGTCATTAATTCAAGTTGGTGGCGCCCACGAAATTTGAAAGTGAAAAGAAGTGATTTTCAAATTCAGTTTTCCTGATATAAAAACCTTTTTGAAACAAATTCCGAGCAAATTTATGTTGCTGTATTCATGGCCACTGTCTGGTCCTCTCTTTTCTCTCTCAGAATTCTTGATCGGACTATCTGGCTGTCTGTTCCTTCATGCAAAATCATTTAAAGCATATTGTCAGCCACTTGAGCAAATGTTCTCTGGTCACCTCTTATCTTCTGTACCATTACCATTCCTTCAATAATTCTCGCGCTTGGCTGTGGTACTACATCTGCTGCTGGTACATCCTTCAGGATCTTTGGGATTCTTTCACGGTTTGTTTTCCGCAGCGATCCATCAGTCGAAGCTAAGGCCCAAGGCAGAGGTCCGAGAGGGTGGCACAGTACATTAATTCATTTTCAACTTTCTGTTCTCAGCAATGATGATCATTTGGGCAAACAGCACACGATCAGATTTAATGATCACTTCTTTACTAATCCCACTTTGAACTTATCTTTTTTTGAGAGATTACCAAATGTTATAAGTTTACGTTTTGTTATATGGTCTTGGAACTTCAACTTGGGAGGGTCAGACTCACCCATGTCCTTTGCTAAAAGTCTATAAGCCTTTTCTCCTAAAGTCTCTGCCTGAAGCAGATCCTTCTCTCAGGAGTAACGAGTTTATCAATACTATTCGACTTCCTTGAAGATCGGTGAGCTGGAAAGTCGTTGGGGTGCCCAGGTGAAGCATTTCCTTCAACTGTCGCATGAATATGCTTCGATACTCCGCTATAAGGTAATATTTGCTCACGGCTCCAGGTTTCAGGCTAAATCCCTTTGGGTCACCAGGTGTTTGAGTGTCTCTGTTAACCGTTTCTTCACAGGTTTGGTCGACAGGTATGCTGCCGAAGGGGTTCATGGGTCCAATCTGTACTGAGAACCCACCAGACCTCAACTATGCTAAAGCTTCTAGATGCTCTTTCTCGCGGTGAGGCGTTTCTGGTAGATAAAAAGCTAAATACCTTGCATAGTTTACGTGGTCGTATTCAAAACACCATGGAATCATTTTGCTTTAAGTTATTGTTGAAACATAGAGCTCTCAGTTGCTTTCACTGGATGCTCTCAAAATCCCAAGGAGAATGTCTACCAGCTCTAAGCAATATAACTAGAACTCGGATAGCTTGCCGTTCTTGTGACCGAGAAACTTCATGTACTTGTCAAAGAGATGGATGAAATCGACACTAGAAGTGCTGGTCATCTGCTTCAGGAACTAATCTTCACAGATGTCATCATACAAATCGGCAGTCTCACTAAAGAAGTTGTCAACGATTTTCTTGGACTCCTTTTGATTCTCCTCTATCGAGGTCCTGAATCCTTGCCACGCTAGTCTCATAAGTGCTTCATACATAAACTTGTGGAGTCTAACGCACCGATTGTATCTACGGCCATCTAGAACTCCTGCAAAAGAACCTTCTGCTATGGCACCAGATTCAAAGCTACACTCCCATCCTCAGCACGATATCTTTGAGCCTCTCACTTTGCTTCCACTGGATATCACTTGCCTTTGCGTACAATGCTTGGCCAAAGACGAGAACGATGCTTTTAAACTTGAGAGTATTCTTGATCTTGAGCGACTGTACTAGGACCTTATTAACGGTAGCCATGTCTATAGCAAGTGGGGCAATAGTCGGTAGATATGCGATGACATCCTGTGAGACTTAAACTTCGTTACGGTCACAAATATTAAATCCTGTCCATCCACTCGCTTTTTTCTTCTCTTTTGCACCTAGTTGCAGTAAGATCCAAAGCAAATTCTTCTTTCTTGCCTTTGCCAAGATCTCTTCAGCTGTTACCTCGACGAATGCTCTCGCGCGAGGACCGCAGCGATCACCAGCATTGTAGGGAGGGACGACTGAAGGATCATTGCTTCTTTTTCTTGTCCTCACTTGCACAATTCCAGGTGGTGCATGGAGGAAGACTCGGACCAAAATGCCTGGCTTGGACAACAATCCCATTTACTCGATGGGATTTTCCCGATGCAGAAAGGGTTTCCTCTAATCGGTCGATGTTTTCCCACGCCTCATGGCCTCAATTAGGTTTTCTGTCAAATTCAAATGATGTATTTTGGCTTTTAACGAAAGAAATGTCTAGACTTGAAATGCTGTTAATTGTTAAATATGCTGATATATTTGCTTTTGTAAACAAAGAATGTATTTAAAATAATTTTCTTATTGTCAGCCTCCTTTCTAAAGCTACTATTTTACGATTGCTATCAAGCGAATTTGGAAAATCTTTCACATAAGCTTTCATCAGATATATTTCATATTTTCTTCCCCGGATTGATACTGCGAACTTACAATGGCCCATGGACTGATATATTTGATTTCTTTTCAACGTTCCCTACCGTTGTTGCCTCGAAAATAAATGGGGCAATCTCAAAACACAGTGATTTGCCTGATCCCGTTGGAGAACGAAAAAAAAGATCCTTTCCTTTCAGAGGGCATAGATAGATTCTGCCCAGCAACGTTTGAGCAACTTTTTCAATTCTGACCAACATTTTCAATTTTCCGAGCAACTTTTACCAAAATTAATGTCTTATTAATATCACGTCGACATCGAAATGTCGATTTTATAGCGTTAACTTTTATAACCAAAGTTTTTACAACCAAAATTCTTGTTAGAACTTTTACCAAAATGACAATTTTTGATATATTTTGCCATTTCAAATCAAACACCGAACGAAAAATCTTGCTATAAGCACGATTTTCAATTTGTAATTGGGTGTTTTATGGTGTATCTTCCATATATGGATGTCTCGTTGGATGTTTTGTGGTGTATCTTCCATATATGGATGTCTCGGTGGGTATCCTGTGTTAATATTCCGAATATATAATAGCTTCCTGTATTGCGGAAGCAAAATGGCGGAAGCCATACAAGAAAGCGAAGACCTTATTCAAACTGCTAGAGAAAATGGTGCAGAGATGACGGAACCTGGAAGGGCTTCCATTTCGAGAGAAGGTAAAGTTGCTAGAACATGAGGCAAGTACAAGGCAAGTAGGATGTCAAATCCAATGACCAAAACTTCGGTTAAAGACCGAATCAAGGAATATCCAGATCATCACTTCGCTTGCGTCAAAGGGCAGCTAAGATGAGATGCATGTCACGAAATCGTTGCTGTGAAGAAGAGCACCATACAGAAATATGTGCAGTCCCGAAAACACTTGAATGGCATCGCCAATATCATGAGGGACAAGCCAAAGGCAAAGTATCGAGCGATGTCTGCAAAGGCAAGAGAGTAGGGCTACTTTACCAACAGATGTGCGAGTCATGCGTTTTGAAGTAGTTGAGACACTCCCTAAGGCCGGCATACCAATTTCCAAGATAGATATGTTTTGCGCCCTCTTTTTGAGAAGTATGCCCATAGTCTTACTGCAAGTACACACATGAAAGACATTATTCCTTCTGTGTTGGCAAGGGAACAAGAAAAAAGTCAAGGCTGAGCTTCAGGAAGTTAAAGAAGTGTGGGTTATATTTGATGGGACTGCCCTACCTGGCGAAGCACTTGCTACTGTAGTGCGTCATGTCCAGGAGGATTTCAAGCCTTGAGATCCTTGCAAAGCCAATGAAGGGGGTTGACCTTGCCCAAAGACTGCCGTCCAATATTTCTGTTAAAATCTGTTGGATATCTTTGGGAATCCTCAAGACCTTCAAGATCTCCGCTTAGAGCTTGCCGCTATTGTTGATGCTGGTATTCACTTTGCTAAGTCAACATATAGCCTTGAAGGTGACGGCCCCATGATATTTTCATGCTATGAAGATTTTTCAGTTGTTGCTCAAGCAGTTGGTGTAGGCCACTAACCTTGCACCTTGGCTGTTGCCAGAGAAATTGACAATGGCAATGCTGCCCTCCAAGCTAGATTGATTGATCAGGCCAAGAGAACATGAGGGGACAGAGAGGGAGGCTCAAGGCGTTGGCCGGGATATGTTATGTCCACGAAAGTTATTTTTAGACGAGCAGAAATCTTTGTTCTAGGGGAAGTCTGTCTTCCGAGACGTCCGCATGCAGTCTTGCTTCGCTCTCAGGTCCTTAGTGAAAAGAGAAAATGATGGCGCACGTGGAAGGCTGATGAATATATATTTTCTTTCAAACATCGGACCGAGGTTGGCCTGCATGCGGACGTCTCGTCTAAAAATAACTTTCGTGGACATGACATATCCCAAGGGCTGGACCGAGACCCCCCCTTCTCTGTCCCCTCATTTTCTCTTGATCAGGCTAAAGCATGTATCCAGCCAGGACTGAACTTTTTTCAAGAGAAGTCCAGCGATCATTTCCGCAATATAGTAAGTGCATTCAAGGTAGCACGCCTTCGTTGCACAATTCAAGTTCAACTGTTAATGCGTAATGCTGCAGCACTCCAAGAATTCAAGAATTTTCCTTTTGTGGATGATAACACCATTGCTAACCTGGCAGCAGAGACTCTGGGGTATCTTACTGCTGCCGATGGTATTGTGGACTTAAGTGAGAAGCAGAAATTGGCAGCCTCTTATTTGTCATAGTCTTTGTTTGAAAATGAAAGGGATATTTTCATTGCTACTGCTTGGACTTCTTAAGGAGCCTCAGTCAGCCTCTCATTTGCTATATTTTTCTTTTTTTCAAAAATAGTAGCAGCTATATCGCTATATCGTATGCACCCAGCCGCCGGCTTTTGACCTCGTCTTGTTCAAGCTGGAACTGACGCCAAACCAGGGAGGTTCTCACCTTAAAAACACCAGCATCCAATTAATTAGGGATGTCCTCATAACTTCGCCGAATGTGAACGTCATCTTTCGAAAATTCACCCGAGAAAGGCGATCCTGAAACCCATAACAAAGCTTTCTCAACATGATCGGTGCAAGAAACCAGGCCAAAGGAATTCGAAGCATTTGAGTCTATTCGATTTTGACAATCAGTGCAACGCGACCGTTGGCAGTTCCCAGCCCCTCCTGGCAGTTCCCAGTTCCCAGGCAGTTCTCCTGGCAGCTCCCAGTTTGTTATGGATTTCAGGTTAGCCTTTCTCGGGAAAATTTTCGAAAGATGACGCTCACATTCAGCGAAGGTATAGGGACATCCCTAATCGATTGGATGCTGGTGTTTTTAAGGTGAGAATTTCACTGGTTTGGCGTCAGTTCCAGCTTGAACAAGACGAGGTCAAAAGCCGGCGGCTGGGTGCTATCTACCTTGTCAATTATCTTTACTGTCGGTCGAGAAGAGATCTCGCAAAATGACGCCTCAAACAGCTCGGGACGACCAAAACAACATAACACAGGACTCAGTTGACACTTCATTTGATCTTTCATTGAATTATTAGCTTTCAAACTTTATTGTTGAGCATATCGCAACCGCCTTAATGTATTTATCCTTCTACAAAACGATAACAACAACACCAACAGAGGGTGGTTCGCCTATGCTATAAACATTAAGAACCAACTTGAGAATCTTAAATCGTTTTTTTTCTTTCAGATAAACAATTGTATTGGAAGTGATGGTAAGTAGCCTTGTCAAATTTTATCTAGCTTGTAACGTTTCATTGTTTAATTAACGTGTACGTGCACTGAACTGCGAGTTGTTTCAAACGATGCTCATTGGCCATTGCGAGGCATCTGTTCTCATAGGGACCAGTAGAGATGGTTTTTGTAAATTGAATTCTTCCGTCTGCTATGTTTGAAAAACGTTCGCCGCCTCCACAACTAGTGAGTCAGGAATAAAATCTCAAGTGATATCATTTATGATCCCGGATGCACTCTCTTAATATCATGGTCCACTGCACTCAACTAACTTCAGTCGTTGGAAAACCAGTCAATTAAAGGCAAGTTTATTTGCAAAGTTAGTGAGACGAAAGTAAGACCAGAGTTCTAAAACGGTTCCTTTTCGGACACAGGCACTAGGCAGCAACAAGCTGCCACAGATATAGACTTGCACAACAAAACATTCTTCCTTCGGCATCTAGCTCTCCAATTCCTTCCATAGGATCCTTGATGTTCCGAGCAGGGCAGCTTTTTGAAGCTAGATGGGCGTGTCTACCCCAATGACCTCAAGACTCCAACCACCGATCGGCACAACATCCATTCCACTGACATCTTTCTAATTTCTTTTCAAGCCCTGAAACGTATCCACATTTTTCTCCACCTTTTGCATTACTCCAGCACTAGGCAGCAACAAGCTGCCACAGATATAGACTTGCACAGCAAAACATTCTTCCTTCGGCATCTAGCTCTCCAATTCCTTCCATAGGATCCTTGATGTTCCGAGCAGGGCAGCTTTTTGAAGCTAGATGGGCGTGTCTACCCCAATGACCTCAAGACTCCAACCACGATCGGCACAACATCCGTTTCACTGACATCTTTCTAATTTCTTTTCAAGTCCTGAAACGTATCCACATTTTTCTCCACCTTTTGCATTACTCCAGCATCATATGGTGTTGCTATATCAATACAGGGGCTGGCTTTCTTGCACAAACTTCGTGGTCTTTCGATATATTTATATCCCACAGGAGCTTAAATTCATCTTTTCCGAAAACACTCTCATGGCACCTGTTCATACCACACCCCTACTCAATGAAAATTACACTTTCCAGCAAAAGGTGCCAGTGTTGAAAAAGTGGTCCCAAAGGCCAATGCCTCCTTTTTCATTCTCTTGGATCGGAGCCAGCCTGCTTTGGGCAACGGCTGACAATATTGCTCGTGTTGGTTCAGTTATTTTGATACTGCCTTACCTTTCATGGGGTCCTTACTCTCTACAGCTCTTCATTTTTTTCATCCACCCTGACCGTATGTCGGTTGCCAAATCGAACTATAACTGAGTTGCAATACGAGCATTCAGGTTCTTGAAGTTCTTGATCCAGACCGACCTTGTACAAAGTCAGATCCTGGCGCTTTCCAATTTGGTAACATTGATGTTGAGTAAAGATAGCATATTTTGGGCTGCCCCGACCATCTGGAGGCATTTCAGGATCCACGAATGTGGCACCTTGTTATATGCCTTCTGTAATGTAGTCCGTACAACCCATTGACAAATTTGTCTACCTTCCGGGGTGGGGGCCGTCGCCGAAGGGGAGGTGGGAGGGGCAACATTCCACACTGGACCAGAACGGCGTAACTTGGTGAAAGAGAGCGAAAACCAGAGAAGCTTTGCATAAATAGGCAAATGAGTTCCCTGTGGATTTGAATAGCATTGTCTCAAAAACCCGGAACAAACAGAGGAAGAGACATGAGATGCGTCTCATCTTTCGTCTCGGGACATGCCAGCCGCGCGACCTCAATGCTAATTTTCAGTTTATTTGAAGTTTGCGCGCGCGTGCACAACGCAACTTTCAAATTGTAAATCAAATACTAGGAAGCGTGGCTTAAAACATTAACGAACATTCCACTGATGAAGGGCACAGTCCCGAAACGTCACTTTCAGCAACATTCTCAACTTTTGTCCATTGCTGTTGATTTCATTTTCTCGCTGAAAAGAAAACTGCGTTTTTTGAAGCAAGATTGTGTGTGACATTTTTATTCTTGGTCAGGAAATGTTGAATTGAAAACTATAGAGATCAGAAGGTCAGCTCGTGTTTATTTACAGCAAGAATAAATGGTTGTTGGATTCCACACCCGTTTGAAGACTTGGTAAACTTGAAAAAGAGCATCATAAGAGCATTTCATCTAATGCTACAACTGTGTATTGCGCGCGCCACACGAAACTATGTTTAGTTTACTTTATACGCACTTATCGCTAACCGCTTGCATTATTTACCAAGAACCGGGAAAGCAGCGAATAAAACTGTCTTGCCTCGTTATTTCCATTGCGAACTGCTTGGGTATAAAATAAATATGGGTTGCTTGCTTATTAATTGAGGTCCAGTTATAAGTTCAAACAACTAAGTACCACTCGTAGAACGTGTATTTCCCTGATGCCGATATCACTGCAAAAATGTGGCTCCACGCTTCATAGAAAAGTGCTCGAAATAGCATAGTATTCTGCTGTTAACGTTTTTCTGATCGAAATTCATTTAATTTCACAGGATAATCCTCTTCGAGGATCTTCAAAGTGTTTTTCATTTCCCTGACTTCCTGTAGTTCTCATGACTTTCCTCTTTATCAATCACTTTCTGAGTCGTAGCAACCAGCATCCATTCGACACTCTCTTGAAGATAAGCATGTAACGCCTTCCACTCTTTGTCTACACATTCCTCTATTGCTATCAAACTTCTTCCACCTTCCTTCCTCCCATGGCAGATATAATCTTGCAACATTACTCCTTGTGTGCATGCACCCATTCATTTAACCCATTAATAAGATTGCCTCCATTCAGCTTAGATTTACACAAATCTTAACCCTCCTGAAATACTCTGCTGTAATCCTATTCTTCATTTTGGTTTTTCAATGTCTGGTCTAGCTGTAGCATTCCAAGATGCTTGCAGCAATCCACCTCTACCCCAATTTTTTTTAATTTATCATGAGGTAGTTCTATTCCCGTACTCTCAACTTATTTTCCTCTATTAATTTCTATAATGTTAGCATGGTAATCGACTATTAGGCAGAACCGAACGCAACAACAACACGTTTAATCGAGCAATATGGCTGCGAGCACATGGCATGTCGCAAGGGCCCCTGGGAAACAATGGCATACCCAACAGCTTACATCACATCTCCCTTCCAAGCAATAAGCAGTCCTCCAAAATTTCATAGAGGAACTCTCAGTTCAACCTATGAACTACGGTAGCTTTCTATCAGCTACAACAAATAACTAAGACTGTTTTATAAATGACAAAATGGTATATGAAATGAATCATATATGAACTGCGGATATGAAATCAAGTGAAGCTATGATCTTCGCAGGTGTACTCTGCGAAGATCATAGCTTCACTTGATTTCATATCCGCAGTTCATATATGAATCATTTCATATACCATTTCCTCATTGATTCATTCCTCACGGGACCATTGGAACCCACAGCTGACCAGCTCCTAACGTCAGTGGCTTCATAGCTCAGTTGGTTAGAGCGTCGCACCGGAATCGCGAGGTCACGGGTTCAAACCCCGTTGAAGTCCAGAATTTTTCAGGCTCCTCTACGCAATTGTAAAAATTGCGTTCATAACTGCGAAGATCATAGCTTCACTTGACTGTTTTATAAGAAAGTGAAAAAGCAAATAAACAGTCCAAAGTCAGCTATTCTCGGAAACGTTCTGGAACTCGTATTTCTCTGCAACTTCGGGCACTTCTCCTTGGGCCAACAAGCGGGGTAGAGCACACTGGACTGCCGGTTCTCTCACAGGGGGAGGATTCTACATAAGGTGTACTCTCCATTTCGCTGGGCGTTTCAGGGAGGAGGTTTAGGTGGCGCCTGTTTCTCCTTAGCTATCCATTTGGCGTTTCGAAAGTGTAGGACCGAGGACTACCAGCTTTATCTATCACGGTCCCCTCAACCATTTTACTGGGTAGCCAGACAGGAGAGGTCTGGGAGGCTCTTAGCAGAGTGTCGTCGATCAAAATTCTTCTTTTGTGTGGATTTTAGTACAGAATCCTTCTCCCTGAACTGCTCTAAGTAAGACGAGTTAGGTTCCAGGTGGCTTGGCAGGATAGGAAACCATGGTGCGGATTTTCCTTGCCATCAGAAGTTCAGCGGGGCTGAGGCCACTTTCAAGGGGAGTGGCACGATATGCCATTAGGGCTTTGTATGGGTCTGATGCCTTCTCTAGTAAGTTTTTTACAGTCTGAACAGCAGGTTCTACCTCGCCATTTGCTTGGGGGAAATTGGGGCTTGACGTAATGTGCGTGAATCCAAGCTCTTCCTGAAACTTGGCAAATGTGGTCGCTGAGAACTGCGGGCCATTGTCTGACAGTAGCTGGTCTGAGATGCCGTGTCGCGCAAACATGGACTTGAGGTGCACTATTATGTCAAGTGAAGTAGTGCGGGACAGCTTGGCTACCTCAACATATCGAGATAATTAGTCAATGACAAGTAGGTACTGTTGATTTTTCAGCTCAAATAAGCAGGGAGTTCAGAAGGAATCGCTGGCTCCGCTGTGTTAACATGCTGTTTCATGCAGCTTGGACATCTCTTTACCACTTCCTCCAGTTGTCCGCTCAGACCTGGCCAGCATACTGAGGTTTTTGCCCTCTCTCTGCATTTGTTACCCTGATGGCCTTCATGAACTCTCTCCAGGACATCTAGTCGCATGGACACAGAGATGACAAGACGATTGCCCTTCATCAGTAAGCCTTAATTGTTGTATTGTCAGTTCATTTCTCTCTGGCCAGTATGGTTTCAGCGGTCCAGGGAGTCGAGATCTCTCGGGCGATTGGGTCGAGGAATACTCCATGATCTGCTTTGTAACAACACGTCATCTTCCTGTTGTTGGCACCTCAGCTCTTCCAGTCGATCCTCCGTTGCGGGCAGGTATCTGATAACCCGGTCAACATAGGCCATAACATCATTTTCCAGCTTCTCTTCCTGCTGGTTCAGAGGTTTTACGAGAGGCGCACGGGATAGTGTGTCAGCGGTACACAGGTTTTTTCCCAGGTACATGTGAGATGCTGTAGGAGAATCGCATCATACGCATCCGGAAACGCTGCACCCTAGCTGGACGTTCGTCGAGGTTCTTGGTACTGAACAAAGGGACTAGAGCCTTGTGGTCCGTCTCGATGTGAAACTTGAGTCCAATGAGATAATCTGCACAGCGTTCACTTGCCCAAGTTAGGCCCAATGCTTCCTTCTCAATTTGGGCATAGCTCTGTTCTGTAGGACTCATGGCTCTTGAGGCGTAAGCGACTGGGCGCCATTGGTCATCATGGTTTTGCAGTAGAACCGCCCCCAGGCCTTCAGAAGATGCATCTGTGGAGAGTTTTGTCTGACGGCTTGCATTATAGAGGGCAAGGGTAGGAGTGGAAGCGAGGCTGTTTTTGACAGAAGAGAAGGCCTGTTGCTGAATTTCACCCCTTGTCCAGTGGTTCTTGGTGCTCAGGAGATCTCTTAGTACTTTGGTGAGCTCAGCTATATGAGGTTGGAATTTGCTCAGCTGATTAACCATTCCAAGGAGCCTTCTCAGTTCTGATGGGTCTTTAGGGGCTGCCATCTTAGTAATAGCTTCCACTTTCTTGGGGTCAACTTGTATGCCCTCGGCATTGACAATGGTGCCTAAGAATTCTACAGATGGTTTGGCAAATTCACCCTTTTCTTCATTTAAGGTAGATTTAGCCTCTTTTAGCTTGCATAAAGTTTCTTTCATATGCTCATCATGATCTTTGAACGATTTACCGAAGACCAGGTTATCATCCATCTGGCACAGAGATCCTTCCGTTCCTTCCAGGACCTGTGAGATTCGCTTTTGGAAATGTTCGGGCGCCGAACTGATTCCAAATGGTAGACGATTAAGGCAAAACCGGCCGAATGGCGTGATGAAGGTGGTGAGCTTGGACGACTCTGGTGACAAGCCAATTTGCCAGAACCCTGAATTTGAGTCTAGTTTGCTAAATACTTTCGTTCCAGCTAATTGTGCTAGTGTGTCGTCAACAAAGGGTAAGGGGTGGAATTCCCTCAAGATGTTTTCGTTTAGCCTTGTTAGATCTACACAGATTCGAGCTTTGTCGTTAGCCTTGGGGACTACGACTGTCCCCGCGCACCATTCTGTTGGTTCATCAACTTTGGAAATGATGTGCATTTGCTCCATCCGGGCGAGTTCTTCTTTGATTTTCGGAAGGAGGGGAACAGGCACTCTCCTGGATGTGGTAAGAGCGAATGGCTTGGCATCTGGCTTTAGTTTTATGACATAGTCAGGTCGGTCTAGTTTTCCGAGTCCAGTGAACAGGTCTGGAAACTGTGCTTTGTAATCTTTGTTTGCCTCTATAGCATTTATCTTCTCAACAAGTTGGAGTGACTCTCTTGCTGGGCGACCGAGGAGGGCTTGTCGGGCTCCGGTCACAACAAATATTTCCTGGCCTGTAGCCATTTCAGCATGAGTGATTTTTCCCATAAAGTAGCCATGGATAGGGAGGGCTGTATCTGCTGGGCCAAACAAAGTTTTGCTTGATTTGATCAGAGTTGAGGAAGGATGCAGTGAATTATAAAATTAATACTCTCAGGGATTATTGTCACATCCGCCCCAGTATCTATCTTGAAGGAAACAGGGGAGTTGTTTAAGGAGAGCTTTACTGACCAGATGTTTTCGCCTGCCTCGGTTCCAACTGCTCCTAAGAAGGCGTAGTTCCTCGACCGAGCCAACTGTGTTCGAAGACTTGCAAACGATTCCCCAGTTACCTCTCTTTGAGCACTTGTGGCAAGTTGTTTCCTTGGCAGGGCAGTATTGTCGAATATGTCTTAGGGTTTTTCCACAGTATTCACAGAGTCACACCACTGGGGAATCTTTAAGTTGATTCTTGAAGACTTTTGATTTTGACGGCTTCTCAAAGTTGACAGCGTCCACCTCGGCGAGTTCTTTGAAGTCGTTTTTCATCAGGGTTTGCTGTTTCTTCACGGCTTCGCTTTGTCGGGCCTGATGCATCGCTTTCGTAAGCGTAAGATCGGGGTCAAGGTGAAGTTTTTCGGAGAGTTTAGAGTCAAGCAAGCCAACAACGATCCGGTCCCTAACCAATTCGTCCTGAAGTGTCCCAAAGGCGCAATGTTCGGCCAAAGCGTTTAAAGCTATGGCGAAACTATGAACTGTCTCACCTTCCTCTTGCCGGCGTCGGTTGAATTTGGCGGGTTCAAAAATAACATTTCTGCGTACTACGAAATGTTCGTCAAACTTCGTCTTCACAGTGTGATACTGTTTCAGTTGAGTAGTTGATAACTTGAAGGAGTTGAGGATATCATCGGCTTTGCCGTCCATGGCGTAGAGTAAACTGTTGATCTGGCTTTCTCCCTCTTCTTTCACAAGGCCTGTTGCTTGGCGAAAGGGGGCAAAACGTCGGCTCCATTTATGCCAGCCCTCTGGATGACTGAAGTCGAAATTTTCCGGAAGCTGAACTCGGAAGGACGTCATTGTCTTTCACCGCTTCTGACACCATATAATGTTAGCTAGGTAATCGACTATGAGGCAGAATCGAACGCACCAACAACACGTTTAATCGAGCAATATGGCTGCGAGCATATGGCATGTCGCAAGGCCCCTGGGAAACAACGGCTTACGCAACAGCTTACATCACAATTTCTAGGACTGCACACTTGTCAAGTCCAAATGACATTTGGATGTCCCCAGAAAAGTTTCTCACCGTTTGGACAAGGGAGTCAAGTTGGTCTTTCGCACCATATAGCTTTATATGATCCATATTCACTTTAAATCATCCATGAACTGGAAGGAGGTGGCTAATCTTGCTCTCATCTTTCTCAATACCAGGATTAGTGGCAACATGATAACAATAAAGAGTAATGGAGATAACGAGTCTCCTGGGAAGATCCCTCTCTTGATGTCAACTTGGCCAAGCTCTCTTCCACCTGATGCCAATAAAGGTCTCCAGTTATTCATGCTGTTACTAATTAACGTTATGAAATTTCTTGTTGCTCCAACCATGTTCAAACAATTTAGGATCCAGGAATGAGGAAAGACATCGTATGCTTTCCTGAGGTCAATTCACGCCATTGAAAAGTTAGTCAGTCTTCTCCAAAAGTTCTTCAGGATTGCCTTGTCTACAAGCAGTGTTGATCTTTCTTCCCACTTGATCGTTTTCTGCATTCTTTTTGTTCGTCAACTAGCGATCCATGTCTTTCCCGATGTATGTCAAGTTTTTCTCCCATTATCCCTGTCAAAAGCTTCCACATTGTTGGCAGGCATGCAGTAGGGCGGCAATTGGAGACAGTTCTTTTAAAATCATCCATTAAGATACCGTGACATTTCCAGATTGTACTCCTTCTTGAAGGACTGCTTAGAGCTTAGGGTGTATTTCAGTCAGAGTCCCACACCAAAAACCTTGGATATAGTCAGAACCGGCTGCCTTCTACTTAGGCATCTTTCTCACTCCAGATCGTATATCCTCCAACGTAATGTGAATGTCCTGTTGCGCCTCTGTCGTCCTAAGTCCTTAAGCCAAGTTGCGTTCTCATTGTGGTCCTCTGCCCAGATGTTACTCCAAAATTATGTTGCTTCAGTCTCTTCTCTTTAATTTGTTCGAAACAGATTGTTTTGAGTGAATTGAAGGCACCTATCCTCATACGGCTTGATCTTGATCACACCTGTTTTGGTCTTTTGTTTCAGCACTTCTGAGGCATACCAAGTTCCCTTCCTTTGTAGCTGATATTTTCTATTCGGTACCATTGTCTTTGCTTTGATCTTGTATTTCCTTTCGTTACTTTCTCGATCTTACATAAATCCTTACGCCATGATTCGATGTTTCTGTTGATTCGTCTTTCCCGCAATGGTTCTCCATTTTTGAACTACTTGCAGAATAAGACATCACGTCTCGAGTATCACATTCGACGCACGTATAGAAAATGTAAAAACAAAATAACAATGTTTAAGAATCTTGAAATACATTTCGCTGTTCGAGCCTCATCAGTCAAAAAGAACCTCATGTAAGACGCATTAAAAAAGGTGTGTGTGTTCCTAGATGTCATGTAAGCCAACATGGGGTAACTTATTTTACGTGGTTGCGCGCCACTATCGCGCAGGGAACGCGGAAACAATTCCACTCGCTCTTAGAGTTCATCATAGCCTGCGAGCACGCTCTCTCTCTGCGGTGAGAGAGGAGGAGAGCCTGCACGCATTCCTCTGAATTTTGAATGCCGCCTCCTGATGTCACGCTGAGAAAGCTGTCAAAAATTGGCCAATCAGCGCGCACCAGAAGTAAACATTGAAAAAGACAGTAAGCCACGCGTTGTGTATTTCTAAATTGCTCGAGGAAGAAACTCCAAAAAAACTGTAAAGGAAGGAAGCCTTCGCCAGAAAATCCTAACAACTACTGCTGATGCTGTAAAGCGTAGCTGAATATTCTGTACGGTAATTCGTCGGAGTCCCTTCCACGGAAAATGTGTTTCGTTCGTCAGGGAAAAAATTTAGCACACAAACT
>NC_090873.1:30691918-30721918 GCF_036669935.1 Montipora foliosa
AGTCTGGTCCAACTGTAAGATTCCAAGGTAGTTGTAGCCTTCCTCCTCTATTTTCCCGAAATGCTGGTCGTCGGGTAGTTCTATTCCGCTACTGCCAACTTGTCTTCCCCTTCTCATTTCCAGGACAGCACACTTGTCTAGCCCAAACGACATCTTAATGTCTTGCGAGAGGATCCTTACTACTTGAACAAGTGAGTCTAGGTGATCTTTGCTAGCTCCGTACAGCTTCAGGTCATCCATGAATAGTAGGTGGTTAATGGGCTTCATTTCCTTTGCCAGTTTGTATCCAGCTGTCATTTTTCGTAGTACTAGGGTCAAGGGTAACATGATCACTATAAACAGTAGTGGTGACAAGGTGTCACCTTGAAAAATTCCTCTCCTAATGTCCACCTTCCCGAGAGGCATTCCTCCTGATGCCAATACTGTCTTCCAGTTCACCATGCTGTTGCTGATTACAGAGATCATATTCTTGGCAGCCCCAACCATCTACAGGCATTTCAGGATCCATGAATGCGGTACCACATCATATGCCTTCGTGTAGTCTATCCAAGCCATTGATAAATTTGTTAACCTTCTCCGGCAGTTATTCAGGATTGCCTTGTCTACAAGCAATTGATCTTTAGTTCCTCGGGGTCCCTTCCTGCAATCCTTCTGTTCATCTGTTAGCAGTGCATTCCTTTCCAAGTGGTGGTCTAAGTTCTCTTCCATAACGCCTGTCAAGAGCTTCCACATCAAGGGTAGGCAGGCAATAGGGCGGTAGTTCCTGGCCTGGGCACCCTTCGCTGTGTCGTTTTGTATCAAAACTGTTCTTCTTCTGACCATCCACTCTGGTACATTCCCCTGACATATATAGTCTTGCAAGCATTCTTGCAATCTAGAGTGCAATCCTGTCAGTTTTTTTAAACCAGAACCCCTGAACAAGATCGGGGCCGGTTACCTTCCAGTTTGCCATCTTGCTCACTCCATTTCTAATATCCTCCACAGTGATGCTGATATCTTCTTGCACATCTGTTGAACTTGTACTCCAATCCTCTAGCCAGGATGCCCTCTCATTATTATTATTATTGTTTGTCATCTCACGGTTAAAATGATTTCAAAAAGCTGGTAATGTTCAACTGAGTATCAAGTTGCAACCTTCAACCTTAGATGTTCAGTGCATATCTCAAAATCCTAGCCGTTCCTAGGGGGCAGGCCTTTTGGAGGGTTCCAAGGTTCAGATTATGTCTGGTCTTAACTAACCAATAGTTGAAATTATTTGAGATCGTACAAAAAGATCCTATTACTATGGGAATCACCATCACTTTGTTGCAGCTGCAAATCTTCTTCAATTACCTTTTCAGATCCTGATATTTGTCCACCTTTTCTTTCTCTTTCTCAACAACATGGGTGTGAAAATGGCATTTTACATTTATAATATTACAATGGCTACTCTCTTTCTCAAGAACCACTATATCTTGTCTGAAGTGCTCCATGACCTTATCTGTTTGAATCTTCATATCCCAGAGGATTTTCACTTTCTCATTTTCAAACATCATTTGTAGGCTATGATCATACCAATTACCTGCATGTTCCAGGTCATATGTTTTACAGTTGCCAATATATGACCTGAGCAACTTTATCGTGGCGCCATTTCTTTTATTTTGTCTGAGCCAAGTATTTGCATTCACGCAACTGTTTTGTCTCTTTCTCCACATAGCCTGCATAAGGGGGAGATGTTCTCTTTGTCAATATGATGTTTAATTGACCTTGTTCTGATGGCTTGTTCTTGTGAAGCCATGATACTACCTTCAGTTGTTTTCTTCAGACATTTTTTCTTTAACCAGCTCCACGTTTTCTCATCCCTAAACTCGGTGTTCCTGAAGAATATACTGTTCATGGTCTTATTTTCCAAATTCTCTTTTCTGGTTCCTAGTACGCTCTCTCTTGTTTTTCCGATGTCAACGGTTCCTTCTCTCTTTACAGCTTTCATCATTTTCTCATTACTTTCTGCAGCATATACATACTGGCAGTTCTTTTCTATCAAGACACAGTCTTCCACACTAATCAGTCGCCCCTGCCCCCGTTCGGGTTTCTTGATATACAGGCTATCAACATCATACCATACCTTATATGGGATACAGCTCGGGAATGGATGGTAGTTATGAAATTTGTGCTGTTTAAATGGGACTTTAAGATCTTCTTAATCCGCCTTATGTATTCTGTTATAAATGTCTACTTCAGTGTCATCTGCTTCCAGAATACCCAAGTATTTACAGCCAATATCTCGGTCAATCTCTTTTATCTTCTCACCGCATGGGGATTCGATACCCTCAGTATGTACCAGTCAGTCCCTATCTGCATGATCAGCACCCACACTTACTAATCCCGAACTCCATTCTTATGTCCTTGCGAATACGGACCGTATCCATAAGGGTATGCAGCTATTTTTTAGTCCTTTCGAATAATTTTAGGTCATCCATATATGAGGTGATTTATTCTTGAGCCACCACCACCTTTACTGAGATCATACCCAGCCCTGACCTTACGGAGAACAAGGAGCATGGGGATCAAGCTATAATGACAAAAAGAATGGGGGATAGAATGTCTCCTTGAAAAATTCCAAGTTTTTTTTTGTTGTTGGTTTTTTTATGTTTTTTATTTATTTATTTATTTTTTAATTTTCTCACAACAATTACAATTACACAAAACTTACAGGACACAAACTACCCATTTACATATCTACACATTACAATATCTACATGCTGTGATACAATCTAAGCATTACATATAACCAATTTACAGTACTCTACGTACAGCCTTAAGTGCGATGTTCACATACGCTTTTTACGTTGGTTATAATTATTATCTATTATTATTAAAAACTGTGCTATATTTAATTATTTCATATACTTATTATGGCCTAACCTACTTACACATTACGCTACGTATAGAAAATATTTGTCTAGCATTATGAGATGGTTGAGGGTCAAGCGGTCCGTACAGGGACGAGTAACTCCAAATAATACCTCTGGTTCGGAGAGAAGTATATGCGCGTTACTTACGGTAGAATACCAAGTTTGGAACTTGTCCCAAAAACAATATGCTTGCGGGCAGCCATTAAACAAATGATGCATTTTTTGACTATCAGAGGGACAGAAAGCGCAGGACGGTGAAGCAACCTTCTTCATTTTGTATAGAATACCGTTGGTGGCTAAAATATTGTGTATAATTTTGTGCTGGAATATTGCCAATTTAACTTCTTTTGTGGCCTTGAACGGCAGAAGATAAATTTTATTTAAATTCTCCTTTGCGATAGCGTACGATAAGACTTTTTTTCTGAGGTGGGAGGAGGAAGATTTTCGAGGGTTAACAGTTTTATGTATAACATCTAGTACAGATTGGCGGCAAGGGTGTAGTAGAGTCGCCTGAGTTAGCGTGAACGAGCTTCTTCCAACTTTGCGGGTTCTCGGATGTAAGGCCATGATATTGTAAAAAGTTGCAAGTTAACGTATATTTATTACGCAAGGCGAGAAAAGACAAGAAGCAATTTTCATGCTCGTCAAAAAGGTCTGAAATTTTCTTTATCCCTGCTCGGTGCCAATGAGGCAGATATACCTTTTTTTTTTTTTTCAATCGTAATGAATTTGTTGTTCCATATTATCTGAGACAATATTTCGGTCTTGCTGCGAGGTGTCGTAGACACAATTCCTTGCCAATGATGAATAATTTGTTTGTAAAATTCCGGAAAATGGCCAGTAAGATCAAAAAGGTTGTAGTCATAATTACATTGAAAGAGGCCAGTGCCACTAACAGTAGAGAGGAGTGATTTTGGAATATACTTCCACAGTGCGTCTGAGGCGGAGCACAGCCGTTTAACCCAAGTTAGTTTCAAAGCCTTATCGAAAAGAACAAAATCTTTCATACGAAGACCGCCATCTGCTTTATTCTTGATGAGGGTTGTCTTTTTTATCTTAGCGGTTTTTTGCTTCCAGATAAAATCGAACACTCTTTTATTAACCTCTGTTGCAAATTTTTTTTGAAGTCTCCATAACGCTGGAGATGAATACAAGTTTGGAGAGGGCCAATGTTTTAACAATATTTATTCTACCGTATATAGATAGGTCTCTTCGGGACCAGACACTTAAGGGAACTTAATCTGTCAAAGAAATTTTTCTTATAGGACAATTCAATATTAAAAGTAAAATGAACTCCGAGCGCATAAACAGGATCGTCGCTAATTTGGAGATTACCAATTGCGTCTTTTCGATGGCGCATAGAGCCAAGCCATAACATTTCTAATTTTGCCTCTCACGCTGAGACTAAATCAAATAAATTAGAAACTGACTGGACATCGGCAAGAATGGCAGTTGTGTCGTCAGCGTATTGCGCGAGCTTGACCTCTTCATTTCCTTGGATATGTATACCCTTAATGTCGTTTGACCGTCTTATACTTTGGGCAAGAAGCTCCATGGCAATAACAAAGAGTATGCCCGAAAGGGGACAACCCTGACGAACACCCTGCTCTAAGTAGAAGAGTTTAGAGGCAACACCATTGTTAACGACGCAAGTGGAGATGTCTTTGTAAAACACACTGATCCATTGCCTAAGATTTGGTCCGAAATTGAAAGACTCAAGACATTTTTGGATAAAGTCCCATTCAATTGAGTCAAAGGAGTGCGGGTTTTTGTAACGCCACGTATCGAGCAGATTTTGCGTTTTAATCAAAGCGTTCAGTTCAATGGTCGATGCTTTTCTAATACCAACGGGTTTACCACCTCTTTTGTCTAAAGCGCTGATTACGCAATTGAAATCGCCCCCCAATACAAGATTTTCATTATCATATTTGCTGAGCAGATTTTTTGAAAGCCCCCTCACGAATACAACCTGTTGGTTTGTATCGTTTGGTGCATAAACATTAACCAGTATAACCTTTGTGTTATCAATAACAATATCTGCTAAAATGTATTTCAGATACATTTTAGCAGAGATTAGCATAATCATCTGAGGTAATTTTTTCAATGCTTACATCTACTCGTGGTTTAAAAAGAATCAAAAGCTTTATTTTCACTTTTCCCATCCCTTCTCCTCCTGCCATCAGTTCTTTCTCTCAGTTTTTCATATTGTTCTCAAGAAACAGTTTCATGTTATCAGCAGTTCTAGAGACATCCAGGCACTTTAGGATCCACGAAGGAGGGATCATGTTGAGTGCTTTCGTGTCTTAATTAGTCTATCAAGCCCATGGCGAGACCAATCTGCCTTCTCTTACAGTTACATATGATGGTTTTATCAATAACGAGCTGATCGTTTGTGCCCCTTGGTCGCTTTCTACAGCTTTTTTGCTCTTCAGGTAATCGCTTGTTGTGTCAATATGATGGTAGATTTCTTCTGAAATGATGCTAGTAAACAGGTTCCACATAACTGGCAGACATGCAGGTAGTGGGTTTGTAGTTTGTAATTTTATTTCCTTTGGTCCTATCTTTCATTATGAGGACAGTCTTCCCTTGGTCAACCAAGCAGGAACATTCCCTGAGACAGGGCAGTTGTTTAACATTTGTCACATTTTCTGATGCAGACACTTTATGTTCTTAACCCAGTACCCAGGTGCGCCATCTTTCCATTGTCGCACTAAAATCAACCTGTTTCTCAGTAGTCTTACCCACTTCTGTCCCAACAGTCTCTATCCAATCGGCTTTATCATTATGCTTAACATCTTTCTCCCAGATTCCCTTCCAAAACTGTTGAGATGCCTCGGCATCCGGTAAGGTAAGGTAAGGTAAGGTAACTTTATTTAAAGTCGCAAACGTAGGGAGAGGTTGCCCAAATCTCCCGAGCCAGTGGCTCATGTTAAAAACGCACGACTATTTACAATACCATAACTAATTACTATTTAATGATATTCAATGTCAGGAGAAATGTAGGCTCGGAAAAATATCCGAGTCCCAGATGGGATTTGAACCCACGACCCGTGATCTAGTCGGATGCTCTAACCACTGAGCTACTGGAGACTCTATGTTGAGCAAGGGTCAATTTGTGGGTCTCGACTGATATGCATTAATGTGACAGCGCGATGCTGTTAGTGAGTTTCAAATATGCTAGTCAATACTTGGCTGTGTAGCCGCGCGATGCGGTTCCAGTCGAGACCCACAAATTGACCCTTGCACACCATAGAGTCTCCAGTAGCTCAGTGGTTAGAGCATCCGACTAGATCACGGAGGGTCGTGGGTTCAAATCCCATCTGGGACTCGGATATTTTTCCGAGTCTACATTTCTCCTGACATTGAATATCATTGTTGTTGTTTCATCTTTAACACAATTACTATTTACATATAAAAAATAAAAATTCTAGAAGAATCCAGAACTGCATTAAAAGATAGTTTAAAAAGAAACTAGTGCAAACATTAAGATAAGAGAATAGCTAGCGTATACAGTTCATACACGGGCACCCTGCAAATTCAACACCGTTCAGACGAGAACGAAATTGAGCCAAAGTGGTCGAGGATTTTGTTATGGCTGATAATTGATTCCAAATGTGGGCAATCTGATACAGAAATGAGTTGTGCATAACGAGGCTGTTATATGATGGCTGCACAACATTTAGGCCATTACCTCGTAAATTATAATTAGTTATCCTAGGTATAAAAAAATGAGAAATGTAATTTGGGCCGTTAAGTCTAAAACACTTAAAAAATAAAATGAGCGATTGTACGATGCGTCTTTGTTCAAGCGTGCCCATATCGGCCGTAGCTAAGCATAGATCATAGGTAGCCGAGTTACCCAGGTTAAGTAAAGACTTAATCGCATAGTGATTGGCTCGTTCGATGGTATTCTTCAAAGATTTAGATATTCCTAGTAGTAGCGGGCTACAATATTCAATATGCGGTAACACGTAGGCTTTGTACAGAGAGATCATAGTATTTGATGGAACTAAGCGCTTAATCCTACGTAGAGCAGCTATCATAGCGTATGCTTTTTTCAGCATGATCGTAACATGGGGCTTAAAAGACAAGTCGCGGTCCAATGTTACACCTAAGATTTTGAGAGTCGGTTCAATTACGATGGACAAGTCATCGTGTCATCGGCATAAAGAAGTAGGGAGGAAACCCAGCTGAGTAATTAACATCATTCACATAAATATTGAAGAGAAGCGGGCCAAGAAGGCTCCCTTGCGGCACTCCGCAACGAAAGAGGAGCCAGTCAGACACGTTCCCATTGCATTTAACTCTTTCAAGACGGCCTAATAGATACGACTTAATCAGTTTTAATGCAGAGTCTTGAACGCCATAAGCTTTTAGTTTCGCTAGTAACAAGTTATGGCAAATCGAGTCAAATGCCCTCGATAGGTCAATAGCAACCACTCCCACATCTTTTTTCTTGTCAAGAGCATGGCGCCAATCAACAGTTAGTTTAAGTAAGGCGGAACAGCATGCATGTCCGCGTAGGAAGCCAGACATGTTATCAGAAAAGATTGGAGTGAATGCGCTATATAGCTGATCATATTTAATTCTCTCAAACACCTTCGGTATCACTGATATGACAATAACAGGACGATAATTTGATTTGGATGTCTCATCCTCTTTCTTGTAAACAGGAGTAACGTTGCTGAGTTTCCATTGATAAGGCCACTCGCCCACGCCAATACAATGATTAAAAAGCTTTGTCAGAGGTACAATAATGACCGGGGTAGCTATTTTAAGCAGCTTAGATGGTATACCGTCAGGACCAGTTGATTTCCTTATGTTCAGATTAGAGAGAATATCAGAAACATGGGCTTCGCTGACTGGATGAAAATGAAAATTAATCTTAGGAGCCATCGCGTTTATATTAACAACACTGATGTGACTGGAAAAATCATCAGCGGACAAGGTCAAGACTGACTCATCAACAGTAGGAGATGCGAAGTAGAGAAGATATTATGTTTATCAAGCAGAATTGACCGCAAAAATTCGAAAGGTTATAACTTGACCTGGCAAAGGAGCCATTTTCCGATAGCATATCAATATTAAAGTCTCCAAGAAACACGACTTCCTTTCGTTTTGAATACATTTTTTCAGCAGCTGAAACACATCACGATAAAAATTCAGGAATTTTGCATTTGCTGGGAGAACGGTAACACGCACAAATTAAGAACCAGGAGTTGCCACAGCCCTTAACATCTATACATATCGATTCAACACCCTCAGGTTCGAGTTTTGTTCGACGAAGAGCTGTACATGTAATGCACCGTCGTATGTAGACTAACATGCCGCCAGCACCCTTCTTCCTATCTCTTCGGATAATGCGATATTCAGGATGAGCAAAAAGAGAGCTGCTCACTGATCCGTCGATCTTGCTTTCTGCTATGAAAAATATATCAAATCGGCACGTATTGAGTAAGTTAAGAACTTCATCCGCCTTGCCGTAAATGCTATTTACATTTAAATGTCCAATCTTCAGATTGCTTATGTAATATGCGCTGATGTTTGAAATGAACCAATCAACCGGAGGTCTCAAAAAAGCTATCCGTAAATTGAGGCATGGAGCAAGTAAAGCAAAACCAAGATCCATGACAACGATAGAATAACAGATCCTTCCTACTCATGCCTGAACACTTTTGACGGAACACGCTTGAGCAGCCCGAGCACGCAACGCCATTTTGGTTCACCCTGACAGCTTTAGCGCAGCCAGCACACACTTTTCTACTAGAGCTCACTCCACTTGTGTTTGCTACTGTAGGACCAGGATTCGTGGCAATATCTCCGCTTTTACTAATTCTTGTCAACTGAAAGCAGGACTCGCTGTTTGGGTAGTAGCTCAGCTTAGCTCCAAAATATTTCTTCTTCGAGCTGGTTAGACTAGAAGGTTTCGTCCACCGGGTAATCAAAGTTGTATCGACATTATGTACAGATTCGCCAAACAGGAACAATTCAGGCATTGGAATAGAGTTTATCCGATATATTGTGGCAGTAGACAGTAAAAGAATTAAAGAACTAAAACTGAGTAGAGTGGTAGAAGATTTTACTCCGCCCATCATGCAGCCACATTGTAGACTGACCATTGACCACGATTGTTCCGGTAGTTCATTGACATCACTTTCTATGCCTTCCAAGTGTTCAAACAATCTCTTTCCATTGTTTTCAAAGAGTCGGTTTTGATGGTATTGCTCCACTTTGCTGTCGTATCGTTTTATTTTTTGGCTTTTTGCGATTACTCTTTGTTTCAATGATCACTTTATAACCCCTTACTTTGATGTTGTATTGTGCTTGTAATCGAGCTTTTAAGTGTTTATTTTTAATGGTGTAATTCTGCAAAGACTCAAGCTTCCCAATTTCTTTTCTCAATTCGTTTTTCTGATTGGTGAGTCGCTTTTTCCAGCAAGGCATTGTTTTCCCTCTGCCCTATTTTCTCTTAACACCTGTCAACCGTTCCACTACTCGACCAGCCACCTTTAAGATCCTATTACATTGGTGAAGATTGCAGACTTCCAAGTAGGATTATTATCATTATTATTATTATCATTATTATTACCATCATTATTATTATTATTATTATTATTATTATTATTATTATTATTATTATTATTATTATTATGGCAGAATGAACGTCTGGATGCCCAGATTAAGGAGTATAGCTTTGGCTGGCTTTGGCCGTAAACAACTGCAGCATTGACTAAAATATCTATTACATTCGAAAACATCATAGTACGGATACGAAAACTAAAAAGAAAGACATATGCAAAATGTATAGATATAAATTTAGTTGTTATCACGATGATGATGATGATGATGATTATTATTATTATCCTCTTTTTCTTCTTTTTAAGGTGATTGGTCCAATTATGATTTGTATTTTCCAAGCAAAAGTCTTGACAGCTATGCTTCCCAGACGTGGTCTCCGAACCTTTCCATGTTTACACTTTGCTTTTGGATGCAAACAAGTGACTCTGACAGGGGCGTTACGTTCAGTTATGCATTACAAGGCGTCATTAACGAGCTCACTTTGTTCAGGAATGAGCTGACCATAAATAATGCTCAAACGTGAGTACATGCACTTGACTACGATGGCCCTCTCGATCATATTCTGCGGTACGTGAGGCAAACTCATTGGAAAATTGACATTAAGGACAGTGCCACCTAATAAGAAAAAATTCTTTTTCCCTGGGTATGACTACGCAGAAAAGTAGATCATAGTTTGGCTTATTGGAATTTGAGATGAAAATAGGGCGTAACCATGCATTTTTTGGAGATAATTAAGTTTGTTTTATGAAATTGTGGACGCTTAAAAATTACTTGCTTAAACAGAAACAATTTTTTTCACAGTTTTTATCAATACTTTTGGTGATCTTAAGCTAGAAAAGCATTTAACAAGGCTACAAATTCGAACTTACAGAATCATGCAGCTCAGGCACCTTGGCAACTGTCAAAATAGGACGCCAAAGGTGGCCAGAAAAGCCTTTTACATCAGGGAGGTCTGGAACCCGGTATGTTGCCAAGGTAGCAAACCTGGTATGCTCGTATTGTGGAGCACATCTACTAGAATCTTACCGCAAAAAATCAAGCATTTCTGATACAAATTTGCTGAGATTTCCTATTTTCATCATATTTGATCAAAATTCGGTTGAGTTTATGACGTCATCACTTGGCTAATTTGCATATTTTAAACACTTGAATATCTCTGGAACAAAAAGAGATTTTGGAGAATAGTGAACAGAATTCTTCTTCTTGTACAAACTACATGTTTATGTCTTAAAATGGCTTAGATAGGAAAGATACGAATTTCTACATAGTAGGAACCGGAAGATTCTACAACTGTATTTTTAATCACAAAAAACTTGACGACAGAGCAGAACAGAGACACCCAAATATATGCCCAGTTTCGTGGCATAAAAAGTGTTTTGTCTTTGAAAGTACAAATCGTTCTGTGGTCACACGTCTATTAACTTAAGCAGTCCTTATCTCATTAGGTCATATAAGCTTGGGAACTATTACGATGGACGGAGACACCATGTTTGTGTAACGTGGGAGAATCAAGCTGGATCTTGGAAGCTGAATGTTAACGGCAAAGTCATTAACAACGGAAGCCGTTTTCAAGAGAGACATGTCATTCATGGCGGAGGGGTCCTCGTGATTGGCCAAGATCAAGACCGCTTATTTGAAGGGCCTAGCGGAGGTGGCTCATTTGAATTGAAACAGAGCTTTATGGGAAGTATCAGTGGAATGAATTTGTGGAGCAGAGTCTTGAGTGATGACGAGATACTGCGCATGTCCGAGATTTGTAACTTCGGCAATGGAGATGTTCTTAAATGGTCCGACTTTCTTGTGGCAACCCATAATGTGGAAGTAAAATGCCCCTCCAATTTTAAAATATGATAAGTATGTCATGAGCCAATCACCCGGAGCGAGCAACTTAACTATACTTGTGCAACGGCGTTTTCACAAGTAAGGTTATTTTTAGATTGAATTTCCCACCAATGAGACTCCCACAGGAGCCCGATGACCAATTACAAGAAATTAAGCTGACGTCATAGGGTCACCGAACCGTAACTGACTTTGTTTTTTGACCTAATTCACGGGAAGGGCTAGTCTAAAAATAAACCTACTTGTGAAAACGCCGTTTCACAGACGCTGTATGGAAGTTGCATGCTCCAGGATGGGCTCCTGGTATGTACAATATTACAAAAAATGAGAAAGGGTGTTGATATAGATCTCATTGAAAAAGGGCAATTTAACAAGATAAAAGAGGAATGATGGGCTAACAAAAACGGAGATCTGGTTACCATACCTTGGGAATAAGGAAATGTTACATTCCATTCTTGCACACGTTGGCCTTGAAGCACTTATATTCAACGGAAAAACTAGTATTGGAGAGTAATGTGAAGTGCTAATTTGTACCCATGTAAATCATGTGCCGTGAGCGTTAGCCCTACTAAAGGAATTGAGCCCTCACCAGGACAGAAGAAAAACTCTGACCATGCTGGGAACTGAACCCACGAACGTCGGGTTAGATCACCGCTGCTCTACCGACTAAGCTAAAAGGTCAAACGGGAGCAGGTCGCTGGGAATTTAAGATATCAAGGAACGGTTATGTTTTTGCAAATTGAGCCCACTTTCGTTAGTAGGACTAACACTCAAATGGTTCAAATGGGTACAAAATAACACTTCACGTTACCATCCAATGGTTAATTCTGTTGAAATATAAGTGCTACACGGCCAATGTTTGCAAAAATGTATCTAATCCGAAGGTCGTGGGTTCAACTCCCACCCTGTTCAGAGTTTTCTCTTTCCTTATGTGAGCCCAATTCCATTTGTAGGGCTAACTCTCACGTGGTTCACATGGCTAATAGCACTTCACATTACCCTCCAGTAGTAGTTAATCCGCTGAAATATAAGTGCTACAAGGCCAACGTTTGCAAAAACGTAACCTTTCCTCATTACCAAGGAATGTTGACCAGATCACAGTTTTTGTTAGCCCACCATTCCTCTTTTATTGGGTTACGTTTTTGCAAACGTTGGTCATGTAGCACTTAAATTTCAACAGAATTAACCACTGGAAGGTAATGTGAAGTGTTATTTTGTATGCTCACATGGTTTACATGGCTACAAAATGACACTTCACATTACCCTCCAATAGTGACTTACGTTGAAATATAAGTGCTACGCGGCCAACTTTTGCAAATGGAGACACGAAGTACGTGCCGAAGCAATGACGTTGCATTTTTAGTTTCAATTTTGTTTAGAGGAATGAGCCTTAGGGCGGGTGAACACTGGTATTTGAACAGCCTTGTTGAATTGCAAAAGGACGGGGAGAAATAAGGAGAATATTAAGTGGTTGTTCAGAGGCTAGTATTCTATTTGACTTTCCACGTTGGCAGGGACTTAGGGGACTTAGAGTTCATTCCGAGAGGTTTTTCTCTGATTTCTCAGGTTCTTGGTTTTTGTCAAGAATCATGCAACATTTAGTTTGATTTGATTTGATCTCGTCGGTAGTCTCCCTAATTTGTAGAGGGGTGGTGTTTGGCTAAGAAAGAACAATATTTACACAAAATTTTCGTCATCATCATCACAAGAGCTTTGCTCCCTGCTGATGTTAACTGCCGGAAGAGTCAGCTCCATCTCGCAGCTTAAGATTATGAGAATTGTTGTGGTATGATCCATTACTAATCTCACTGTTCAAGTAGAGCCAAGTAGTCATGCCTATTGCTAGGGTTCTGTTTGTTTTAGTACAACCAGTTTCTAGCACACAGGTAAAAGAAGGAAAGGTTGAAATATACAATTAGTTTATTAACTTATTTGTTTCTTTGAACTGATTATCACTTTGATGAAAACCAGATCCTTGATCACAAGCCCCAATGGTAGCTATACCACATTTCTGTCGTAATACGTGGAAGACTACAAAGACGTGCATTATTTAAGTCATCTGATATATATTTGACACTAACACCTAACACTCTCCATTTACGTTTTCCAAATATTGCACCATTTTCTCAATAATGTCGTATTCCAACAGAATGGCTGCTCCATTAACCACTACCTGACCATGAAAATCTCTTTGAATTGGAATCAAAAATTCTTATACGTCCTATGCTGTCAATAATAATAGCAACGGTGTTTGTTTCTATTGTTAACAAGAAGGCATCACAGTCCTTTCTTAACATATTAAGAATATCCTGCGGTGGTATAAAACAGTTTCTGACATATGACATGTGTAAGTCACCTGCACAGCTGCTACTAAACTTACTGACATAGTTGTTGTCATTGATTGACAAAGCAGAAGGATCTCAGATAATAAGAGAAAAATTACTATGATGAGTGTAGAGTGAATAACCCAGCATCAATATTACAATGAAGTTTGCACGACACCACTGGGAAGCGTGAGATGCATTAGTTTTACAGTTGTAATTAACAACCACTGATAAATAACATTGCGACACATTGTTTATACCGGTATATTTCAAGTCCTGCGAACATCAAAACATTACCTTCAGCCTTGGTTACAGGCTGCTGTAATAGTTTTTGACGATTTCACAAGGCACAAAAGGCCGGTATTCATTTCCACGTCAACAAGAAAATACAACAGCGATAAAATCGAATTTGAGTTAGCCAAAGCTTTGAAAGTAGGTTATTTACCAGGAGCAAAATTATGTTGAAAGGTATTTATTGCACTCATGTAAAAAATAAACAATAAGGTAGACAAAAATTTCCCTCGCAAACGATTTGAGCATTCTATGGCGTTTAAATGAATGTTGTGCAATCCTATGGTATCTCTATATTGCAATACTATGAACTTGACCTACAGCCTCGGACAAAATTGATGAACTTGCCCTCCGACAATGTTGTTTTGCCGCATGGGCTCAGACACTCGCGTCAAAACAACATTGTGAGGGGAGGGTGAGCCACGACCAGGCTGTACTAAAGCTACAGCCAGTGGCAAAAGTTCTAGAAACTGTACACGAATATACAGATCTGAAGCTTTCGTGGCTCACTCTCCCGTCACAATGTTGTTTGGAAACCGAATTCAAAGATGGCACGACTCAAGAAGCATCCGTCGGTCGTTCCCAGTCAACTTCGTTTCTAACAAGGAGTGACAGTATCAAAATTCGATACTCTCTTGCCAACAAAAAGCGATGACGAATTCATCGCTCAAAAAACGTGACTCATCCTTATACTTGTACATATTCATTGCCGTGAGAATGGCATCTTAAATTCCCACTTAATTACTTCCGGCGGACCTTGTAGCTCAGTCGGTAGAGCAGCGGTGATTTAACCCGAAGGTCCTGGGTTCAATTTCCACCATGGTCAACTTTTTTTCTCTGTCCTTGCATGGGTCCAATTTCATTAATAGGGTTAACGCTCACATGCTTTACATGGCTACAAAATAGCACTTCACATCACCCTCCAATAGTTAATTCCTTGGGAATAAGTTGATTAACGTTAGGCAATCGTTATCCACGCCATTAACTGATTAGAGTGTAATGTGAAGTGCTAGTTTTCTACCCCATATGAACCATGTGAGCGTTAGCCCTGCTAATGGAAATGGGCCCACACAAGGACAGAGACACTCTGACCAGCCTGTGACTAACGTCCATTGCCTTCAATCAAGTGAATTTTCATCCAATTCGCACATTGACACAAACATTTAGAGGTGATTGTTATTAGAAAGACGAAAGAAAGCTGAAATATGTTACTGTGGCATTGCGTGGCATGGGCTGAGGAGGGAGCTTAACCAACGACGACGGGAACGGCGTTGACGTTCTCCATAAAACCTCAAATTTGACTATTTAACGTTGTAGTTTTGCTGACGACGGCAAAGACATGGACAAAAAGGAAAAACGCACGTGCGGACAGAGCGTACAAAGCTATTGTTTTTAGCCACTAAATATGCAAAATGTGACGTTTTCGTTGCCGTCGCCGTTAAATCTCCCTAGTATGGGAGTGGGGCGTCTTTCTTGAAAAAAGAACACTGGTTCTCAGCTTCTCTCATCCCCTGCTAACGGCACATCAAGAATCTCTATTGTGTTAGGTTCGCTTCCTATAATTAGTGAAGCATGCCCTTATTTAAAGGCCTTCCTTCGACGGACAGGCTTTTCGACCGTTTGTTTTTGTTATGGATATTCACGTTGCTAATCATAGCAATCTGATTGGATGAATTTCAGCCTTGGCGGGATTTTCATATATGAAAATTGTTCCATGGCTCGCAATGCCTGTCCGTTGAAGGTAGGCCATTAAAGTAGAAATAAGTGCCCAAAAAGGCATCGAAAAATAGTTAATCGAGGGAGTGGTTATGAAACCTTAAAACCTTCAAAAGTGAGAACAGTGTTGTCGCAAGCGATGTTGAATAGGCCTTATTCACGATAGCCACCATGTTGGCTTTAAAATTGTCATGCAAATTAGCCATGTGTTATGCTGGGGGGCAAACATTGGAAAAAAGGCAAATTTGCGGAAAATCGGTTCGTCGAAATATTGAAATAACATTGCTAAAAGTACATTTTAGAATTTAGAATTAAGTACCTTTTACAATAATTTTATATCCTTTGATTGCCCGTTGACATTTTGACTTTAACTTCGTTATCTGCTCATTTTTCACTAAAAAAACATCGAAATAACTTCTGTAATCATTCTATTTTACGACTTAGGTGATAAACATTCAATGAACGAGAAACGAATCATCTGTGTGGCTAAATTTTCGTTACAACCTCTCGAACTTGAGTTGTTTGCCCCCTCACAAGTGTGTTGCTAATTTGCATGATAATGGCAAATCCAACATGGCGGCCATCGTGAATAAGGTCTATTGACCGTGACAGTGCACAACCTTTTGTTTTCGCTTCGCACGGGTTCGCAAATCACACATGTCAAATACACCCTCATACCACCCAATCTGAGCCGATTCGTCTTTGCACTTGACGATTCAACTACGTTGAAGTCGATTCGCAAGAACCAGCAGAGGCTTACAACATGTTGACGATTCCACTCGAATCTAGTGTCAGGTGCTCTAATTAGTCGAGTCGTCTTGCTGGCAGTCAATTTGCAAGACACTTACAAAGAAATACAGCAAGACCACGAGAAAGGCTGCTTGTAAATGTTGACGATTCGACTCGAATTGACTCGAATAAAGTTGCATAATTGTGGAAAATATCTTGCCATTTGTCAAGGTGCGCCAAGTAGCGAGCATTGCGCAAGGTAACAATTACAGTGTGTCGGTGTAGTGCCTCTTAAATCGTTTGAGCTACATTTATTGTGTAGGAGGGATGAAAGTAATCGATTATAGTTCGGCCGAATTGTTCAACGAGAACAAGGTGGAATAATTTCGAAATACTTAAATACTTAAGAAAGCGCTGGTACTCTCGCCATATGTCTCAGTGCGTCACACATCACATGCCGTCAAATTGAGTGTTCCAGCATCATCTTACGAGAAATCTTTCGTCCGCCTTTGTCTCAGGTCTGTTTTCTCACAAAGGGGACGAAAAGTGAGTAAATTATCTTGTCGTATCACCACAAGTAAAATCCCTTGGTTTCATTATTAAAAGAGTAACTAGCGGACGGTTTCATTTCGGTAAACAATTTGTCAATTGACGAACATTGCGTAGCCACACAAGCAGTTTTTTTGGGAAATAGTAGTATATCATGCATCATTCGCTGAGGAGCGTTGCTAGGGGCGTTTGTAAGGACGCGTTAAAATGGAGGCTTCTGATTGGTTCGTCGTAACGGGATAATATTAGGATTATCAAAGCTCTAATACTTTGAATAATTATCCAGCTGGCTCCTGATTGGTTGAGAGGAAATTTAATTGACAGACCGTAACAATTGTTTAGGGGCGTGGTCGTGAGCGTTCCGTTTTTCTAGACGTATAAACGGACAAACCCGTTTTAGGCGTTTCCTTAGGCGTTTTTTAGGTCCCAGACCCCACTGGGACACCTCTCCCCAATTAGGGAGAAAAGGTCCCAGACCCCCTCGGATAAAAACACAAAACACACAAGAAAATCCAACCAAAACAGATTTTAATGACGATTTACAAGATCTCTACAAGAAGATGGTGCCCCATACATGCACCCTATTGATCCACGCTGATTTTCGATGTGGCCGGCCAATGAAAAAACACAATCATCCCACCGGTCACACAAAGAATTGGTGCCCCGTAACAAATATTTACAATATATACAAGAAATGGAGTAGAGTCTCCTTAAAGTCACCCCAGTTCCGTAATGTCCCTACTCGGCGCCAAGTACGCACACCCCGCAACTTTCAAATATCCAAAGGTTGTGTGCTCACACCATCGTCCAGGACTTTTCGTTTGGGGTGAAAGTAAGAAAAGCCGTCGCCCACTTGCTTGTACGTGTACATGGTATTGTTGACGGTGCGAAAGCCACGATTGACACCACTGCTTGGGCGCTGAGTGAGGAGGACGTTGAGATATTTGTCTTTGTCAATGGCGTTCAAGCCTTTGCTCACCTCTTTGCAACTAAATTTGTCCTTTGCGCCAAAGCAGTAGTAGGTCTTACTGCAAAGTCCAATAATGCCGTCCCCTTGCCATTCTTCCTTGAAGAGTCCCGGCTTTCTTTTGTCGTAGTCACGATGTTCGGGTGAGCCCGTACGTAGAAACCAATTCGCTTTATCTGCCTCGAATGCCTCTTTCAGTTCAGGTTTCATCAGGCTTTCCACACTTTTCCCTGAAAGAGCCATGTAGGCACTGTCCGTGTCCATCTCACAGAATTGGAAATCACTGCGATCAAGATATTTGTCGATGCAGTCATAGTAAAATTCCAACATGCGCCTCTTAGCGTTTTGATACACGAAAAAGCCAATGGCCGAAGGAAAATTGAGTTTGATGGTCTTTTTACACGACTCCGCTTCGTACGTGTTGTTATTGATGGGTGTGAGACCACGAAAGTAAGGTTCGTTCACCAGTTGCGAAGCCTTGATCTCGGAACAGTACTCTATGTTACGGTGCCGTTCTTGGTTGGTAATGGCCTTGCCGTAACTCAAGTTTCCCACCAATTTCATGGTGTCGGCAATGATGGCCTGGCTGGGGTCCCGATCCCCTGCTTGTCGCGCGTCGGATACCGCGTTGCCAAACCGTTTAAAGCACGGCTTGGGGGTATACTCCACCACCGAAAGTGCCATGTAGGCACTGTCCGTGTCTATCTCACAGAGTTGGAAATCACTGCGATCGAGATACTTGTCGACGCAGTCGTAGTAGAATTCCAACATGCGCCTCTTAGCGTTTTGATACACGAAAAAGCCAATGGTCGAAGGAAGATTGAGTTTGATGGTCTTTTTACACGACTCCACTTCGTACGTGTTTGCATCAGGGGGGTACCCCCAACATTTATGGCCTGACTTGTAAGGTCACACGACCTGAGGTGAGGGATGGGGGTACCCCAAATTTTTAGGCCTGACTTGTAAGGTCACAAGACCTGATGACAGGGGGATGGGGGGGGGGGGGTACCCCAACATTTATAGTCCCCATGTGAGAAGACTTAGAGAGGAGAGGTATCCCCATGGCGGGGTGGTACAAGGTCGTTTAGTTCCGCTACCACGTCGAAAGCAATGGACGATAATCCTGCGGGAGAGGCACGAAGCAATAACTCGTCTAGACGGTCGGCGGCGTTGGATAGATCCGACGACAAACACGGGGATGCAGAAGGAACCTACACGGGCCAAGCCTTCTCTCAGGTAGGGAGGCGTAGGAGGCCGGAGCCCGTACTTACGTACGAGCCAGCCGCCAAAGGTCATATCAATGATATGGTTCTCACGGTAGACTTGAACATTTCTCATCATTGAGTTATATGAAAAATATGGCGCAGATCCGTTCAGCAGGCGACCATGTTGTAAAAAGAGGGTAAAGAGAGGAGGGTCGTGACATATATAGAGACGTCGCATACGGGATTGGCCGAGAGGGGATGACATCACACACGGGGATTGGTTGAAAAGGATGACGCCACAGGGACCCAGACCCCTCACAATAAAAAAAATGGAAACGAGGCCATCTTTAATCATCTAAAACAAGACAAAAATAGGATTTTTTTACGAACGAAACGATTTCATTAGAAATAAAAGAGCTATTGACGATCGGGAACGTGGGAGGTGGCCTGGAGCCCAGCCTCGTCTCAGTTTATCCACGTCCGTGTCCATAGGTTATTACAAACAAAATTACAAAAGTCAAACAAGTCCCAGTCTCTGGACGCGTTCCGTATTCACAAAATAGGGAGGCCTGAGGACCCATACATTCAATACACATATGCACAGTAGCACAAACAACGTTCTTTAGTTTGTACACCTAAAAATCGTTCACTTATCATCATTTTGTTCTTCTTCATCTTGCGTTGGGATGGGACGCGGTTGGAACATCCTGTTCAATAAAAATTTCCGTCTCTCCACAGCTGCATCTGTAGCCTCTTCAACATCCATTGAATCCTCCTCCATGAAACGATGTCGGGTTTTCATAACGTCTTTATCCACGGGGTCATGCTTTAGACGTGCAAACCACTGGAAATAGTGCAAGTACAGCCTTCGCAACTTTCTTCTGTAAACGGGTAACAGGGCATTAAAAGCTTTGGCTTCAGCTATCGTTTCAGAGACCCCCTCCTTCAAGAACTTTTTGACTTTTTTGTTATAGGTTCTTGGTGATCCATTTCCCTGTCACTAACGTCTTCATCCTCAGACTCGATGACCATGTCCGAGTCCGAGTCCGAGTCTTGTTCTTCCTGTTCATCTTGGTTTCGCTCCTCATCTTCTTCACTTCTCTCTTCCGAGGCAGCATAGGGTGGTACTTCCTCAAATATGTTCCCCATGGTAGTGTCTCCCACAGGCTTCTGGTCTATGCGTTTCCAACAACCTCGCCTCTCGTGACGGTCTCTGTTATAAGCCCGACTAAACGGTTTGTGGCAGTAGTGGCATGCAGAGATGTGCCATACAGTCACCAAAAAGGGATTGCTTCAAATGAGCATCGCGAGTTTGACGTCTGCTTTTATACCCACTGCGAGTCATGGGCGCGAGTGACTCAGAATGAGTCACTAATCAGCCCTTGGACTGACTCCCCCAAAATACTCATTGTGAGTGACGGGGCGAGTAACTCAGAATGAGCTACTCATCAGCCCTTGGAGTGACTCCCCCCAAATGAGTAGGAAGCACACTGAGGATAAGGGTGAGAGATCCTAGGTTACTCTTGAGTTGTTCATCAGGGTTGCTTATGCGTTGCTCATTTTACTCATGGGTTGCTCGGAGTGACTCCCTCAATTTGTGGCTACTGCCACAAACCGTTTAGTCGAGCTTATAACAGAGACCGTCAGGAGAGGCGAGGTTGTTGGAAACGCATAGACCAGGAGCCTGTGGGAGAGACTACTATGGGGGACATATTTGAGGAAGTACCACCCTATGCTGCCTCGGAAGAGAGAAGTGAAGAAGATGAGGAGCGAAACCAAGATGAACAGGAAGAACAAGACTCGGACTCGGACTCGGACATGGTCATCGAGTCTGAGGCTGAAGACGTTAGTGACAGGGAAATGGATCACCAAGATCCCTGAGAAACTCTGCGCCAAGAGGTGGAAGAGTCACTGAGTTCAACCTATAACAAAAAAGTCAACAAGTTCTTGAAGGAGGGGGTCTCTGAAACGATAGCTGAAGCCAAAGCTTTTAATGCCCTGTCACCAGTTTACAGCAGAAAGTTGCGAGGGCTGTATTTGCACTATCTCCAGTGGTTTGAACGTCTAAAGCATGACCCCGTGCTTAAGACGTTATGAAAACCCGACATCGTTTCATGGAGGAGGATTCAATGGATGTTGAAGAGGCTACAGATGCAGCTGTGGAGAGACGGAAATTTTTATTGAACAGGATGTTCCAACCGCGTCCCATCCCAACGCAAGATGAAGAAGAACAAAATGGTGATGACAAGTGAACGATTTTGAGGTGTACAAACTAAAGAACGTTGTTTGTGCTACTGTGCATATGTGTATTGAATGTATGGGTCCTCAGGCCTCGCTATTTTGTGAATACGGAACGCGTCCAGAGACTGGGACTTGTTTGACTTTTGTAATTTTGTTTGTAATAACCTATGGACACGGACTTGGATAAACTGAGACGAGGCTGGGCTCCAGGCCACCTCCCACGTTCCCGATTGTCAATAGCTCTTTTATTTCTAATGAAATCGTTTCATTCGTAAAAAATCCTATTTTTGTCTTGTTTTGAATCATTAAAGATGGCCTCGTTTCCATTTTGTTTAACGTGAGGGGTCTGGGTCCCTGTGGCGTCATCCTTTTCAACCAATCCCCGAGAGTGATGTCATCCCCTCTCGGCCAATCCCGTATGCGACGTCTCTATATATGTCACGACCCTCCTCTCTTTACCCTCTTTTTACAACATGGTCGCCTGCTGAACGGATCTGCGCCATATTTTTCATATAACTCAATGATGAGAAATGTTCAAGTCTACCGTGAGAACCATATCATTGATACGACCGGTGGCGGCTGGCTCGTACGTAAGTACGGGCTCCGGCCTCCTACGCCTCCCTACCTGAGAGAAGGCTTGGCCCGTGTAGGTTCCTTCTGCATCCCCGTGTTTGTCGTCGGATCTATCCAACGCCGTCGACCGGCTAGACGAGTTATTGCTTCGTGCATCTCCCGCAGGATTATTGTCCATTGCTTTCGACGTGGTAGCGGAACTAAACGATCTGGTACCACCCCGCCATGGGGATACCTCTCCTCTCTAAGTCTTCTCACATGGGGACTATAAATGTTGGGGTACCCCCCATCCCCCTGTCATCAGGTCTTGTGACCTTACAAGTCAGGCCTAAAAATTTGGGGTACCCCCATCCCTCTCTTCAGGTCGCGTGACCTTACAAGTGAGGCCATAAATGTTGGGGGTACCCCCCTGATGCTAACACGTACGAAGTGGAGTCGTGTAAAAAGACCATCAAACTTAATCTTCCTTCGACCATTGGCTTTTTCGTGTATCAAAACGCTAAGAGGCGCATGTTGGAATTCTACTACGACTGCGTCGACAAGTATCTCGATCGCAGTGATTTCCAACTCTGTGAGATAGACACGGACAGTGCCTACATGGCACTTTCGGTGGTGGAGTATACCCCCAAGCCGTGCTTCAAACGGTTTGGCAACGCGGTATCCGACGCGCGACAAGCAGGGGATCGGGACCCCAGCCGGGCCATCATTGCCAACACCATGAAATTGGTGGGAAACTCGAGTTACGGCAAGGCCATTACCAACCAAGAACGGCACCTTAACGTAGAGTACTGTTCCGAGATCAAGGCTTCGCAACTGGTGAACGAACCTTACTTTCGTGGGCTCACACCCATCAATAACAACACGTACGAAGCGGAGTCGTGTAAAAAGACCATCAAACTCAATTTTCCTTCGGCCATTGGCTTTTTCGTGTATCAAAACGCTAAGAGGCGCATGTTGCAATTTTATTATGACTGCATCGACAAATATCTTGTTTGCAGTGATTTCCAATTCTGTGAGATGGACACGGACAGTGCCTACATGGCTCTTTCAGGGAAAAGTGTGGAAAGCCTGGTGAAACCTGAACTGAGAGAGGCATTCGAGGCAGATAAAGCGAATTGGTTTCCACGTACGGACACACCCGAACATCTTGCCTACGACAAAAGAAAGCCGGGACTCTTCAAGGAGGAATGGCAAGGGGACGGCATTATTGGACTTTGCAGTAAGACCTACTACTGCTTTGGCGCAAAGGACAAATTTAGTTGCCAAGGGGTGAGCAAAGGCTTGAACGCCATTGACAAAGACAAATATCTCAACGTCCTCCTCACTCAGCGCCCAAGCAGTGGTGTCAATCGTGGCTTTCGCACCTTCAGCAATACCATGTACACGTACAATCAAGTGCGCGACGGCTTTTCTTACTTTTACCCCAAACGAAAAGTCCTGGACGATGGTGTGAGCACACAACCTTTGGATACTTGAAAGTTGCGGGGTGTGCGTACTTGGCGCCGAGTAGGGACATTACAGAACTGGGGTGACTTTAAGGCGACTCTACTCCATTTCTTGTATATTGTAAATATTTGTTACGGGGCACCAATTCTTTGCGTGACCGGTGGGATGATTGTGTTTTTTCATTGGCCGGCCACATCGAAAATCAGCGTGGATCAATAGGGTGCATGTATGGGGCACCATCTTCTTGTAGAGATCTTGTAAATCGTCATTAAAATCTGTTTTGGTTGGATTTTCTTGTGTGTTTTGTGTTTTTATCCGAGGGGGTCTGGGACCTTTTCTTCCTAATTGGGGAGAGGTGTCCCAGTGGGGTCTGGGACCTAAAAAACGCTCAAGGAAACGCCTAAAACGGGTTTGTCCGTTTAAACGTCTACAGGAACGCTCACGACCACGCCCCTGAACAATTCCCACCGTCTGTCAATCAAATTTCCTCTCGACCAATCAGGAGCCAGTATTAGAGCTTTGATAATCCTAATATTATCCCGTTACGACAAACCAATCAAAAGCCTCCATTTCAACGCGTCCTTAGCAACGCCCCTAGCAACGCTACTCAGCTCCTCAAATTCCTTTGCGCCATAAAAGGAGCGCGAATCATACATGATATATATACTACTGGAAATGATTTGTCACTGAAACACAAATCACTGTTGAAGAATTAAAAGACTCAGTCCGTAACCAGTAGCCGTTGTTAGAAAAGATTGAAGATGACCATTTGTGATTCTGAAAGTATTTACAAGGCAAACGAGCAGCGTGGTTCCAAAATTGAACATATCAAAGGTTCGAGAGAGAATTCTTTCCTGAACAGGCTGTTTGAACATGACTGTGTGTTGAAAAAAAAGCTGCAATTGCTGAATTTATGAGACTCTAAATTTCAGTTCGTTCAAAGTGTTAGTAAACTTTTGAATAAATCATAGCAACATAGGAAGCTAGTAAACATCCAAAACCATGTCGTGGGTAAGCTACACATGATTGTTTCAAAACCGGTCAGAGTAAAATGCAGACTGCAGACTGCAGACCAGGGTAAAATGCAGACCGAGGGTAAAATAAAATATTAATAATAAAAAACTATTCCTAAGGATAAAGTAGAGAGTGTTCGTGATAACAATGGGGGTTGACAGGCCTACACAACTCCTATCCACGTGTTTTAGCCAGCTTAGAGTTTGGCTCGAATGAGTGTCTTTTAAGGATCTGCCCCTGTTGTACGAAATGCTCGGGGGATCTTTAAATATTTTGCTAAGTTGCCGTTGTTGTTGGATTTTAAAAAAATTTGCATGAGTATTTGTTTAAGATTAGGCACCGTTCGGCGGTATCGTATGACGAACGACAAGATTCGTAATTACTTTGCGCAAATCTCATTATAGCATGTGAACAATTGGGTGTTTGATAGTTCAGTACACTTAAAACTGCACAAAAAAGCACAGAACTAAGAGCCAACCTCTCACGCCTTGCTATCTTACGGCAAACATCAGCGCTATTCCATCAAACACACCATCAATCTAGAAAAGAACACAACATGCTGTAAATAGAACATTTTAGCCACAAGGAGAAACACAGCATCAAGCTGCGTACAATTGGATCGAACGCTGCATGCTCACGTTTCGCGAGTGACAAACCAACCAATAAAATCGCAGGATTTTTGATTCGCCGCTTGAGTATTAAAACTGAAATAACTTGCCTTTGCCCGAGTGATACCGAACATTGGTCTCTATCGCTCTCCCTTATCGGCAACTGATGAGATCCCGAAGGATCGAAACCGCGGTCTTGACTGAGAAAGACGGCCATGAACCTTCTAACCGAAGACGGACTTACGGCAGTCCCAACAACCTCCAAATAGGACGATGCCCAAATGGAAATTGAAATGTTACTTTCAGACCATGGCGACTTATATAGCTCCAACCTCGCAGACATGCAGCGACGAGCATACAAAACCGGACCAAGAACGCGCGGGAAGGAAAAACCTTTATTAACACAAACGTTTTTAAAAGAGAACGATTCGCAAACGAATCTATATTTTATATAGAAACGCATTTCAAATCTACTGAAACATTTCTGTATATACACGCATTTCTCAAATTGCCACCCCTTAGTGGTAAAAAAAGGGCTTTATCAAAGGCGATGCACTTAGACTTCCCCGAACAAACTCCTCTGAAAAGGAATTCAAAACTAAAATCTTGCATTTTAGAGCACATCTTATCGAACGAGGATACCCAGAAAGCCTGATTACGGCAACACTCTCAGACATCACTTGAAATTTGAGAACAGGAAACTTGCCCTCCTGCAGAAATGCAAAGAAGATAAGTGAATCTTGTCGTTCATCACATAATACTGCCCAACGGTGCCTAACCTTAAACAAATACTCATGCAAAAATAGAATTTAATCCTACAACAACCGCAACTTAACGAAATATTTAAAGATCCCCCGAGGGTTGCGTACAAAAAGGGCAGATCCTTAAAAGACATACTCATTCGAGCCAAACTGCGAGCAAGCTAAAATACGTGGATAGCATTTGTGTAGGCCTGTCACACCCATTGTTATCACAAACAGTCACTCTTTATTTTATCCTTATGACTCGTTTATTATTGATATTTTATTTTACCCTTAGTCTGCATTTTACCCCTGGTCTACAGTCTGCGTTTTACACTGACCAGTTTCAAAGCATTGCAAATACTCTCAAATTTCCGACTTCAAATCTTGTTACCAGAAGAGTTTTCTTCACAAATTTTGATATCTATATCTGCGATTCAATGCAAAATCCAGATCATGGACATCGAAATAAAGCATTGACATAAAACCGTACAACATCAATAGTGGTCTACTTTATTCAAGACTAACAAACATCATTCTTTTCACTACCTTACATTTTCAAACAGTGGGAAAATTGCCGTCAAAATTGATCTTGCGTTTCCTCAGCAATAGCCTAACTTATTGTTTCTGTTTCCACTTGTACACCACCGTGTCCGCCATGATCAGACCTTTTACATTTCCAACGACACGAAACCCATGCAGCGCGATTATCAAATTCAGTGCTCATATAGCGATTTGTTCTGTCCCCGCTTCAACATGAAAAATAATATTTTTGTCTTGTGCTAAAGCTGCTCCGTTCGTAAACTGCCATTCCTGTCTCTGGGCCCTGGACACATCAGTTAAATTCTGCGTGCAACTATACTTAACAGAGGGGGCAGCTTTTGTGTCAACGATTACTAGTTAGTATTGATTGAAAGCTAAGGCATTTTAGATTTGCTATGTAAAAACCGCTTTCAAAAATACCTAGATTTCGAAAATAGTTTCGAAAATGCCGATTTTCCGACAATTTGCAATGAGGTGCCGGGGAAAGCCAGGGTGGGGGTGGGGGGGGGGGTGGATTTTTCAAAGGGAACACAAAAAATGAACGATATTTTGGCAAACGTCAATAGTCTAAAATAGTTGTTGAACAAGGGCGACATGCATGTCCCCTCATGTCGTAATTAGTATGAAGTAAAAACGTCAGTATTGTAGATTTTGTCTATGCAAAAATCGATTGAAGAAAAGGCCTATAGCTGGAGTTTTCCAAAGGTGTTGAAATTCTCGATTTTCTAACATTCTGCAAAGGGGGTGCCAAGCGAAAATGTTGAAACAAGAGCGATTTTTTAGCCAAACTAAAATACTTTAGACATGAATGCATAATTAGGTCATTGAGCGAGTTGTATGTTCTAGTGTTTCTTTTCTGCTTCTAGATATTTTCGTAAGAAAATCGGCCATTTTGGAAAATTTCCTTTTGGTTCCCCACTTGCAAAATCACAGGGGCCTATGAGTAGGAGCTTGCCTAGTTCTCCCATACAAGCCCTGTGAGTCAACCTTTGCGATCATGTTTCTAGTTTGAGAGTGCTACGAGTTCTTCGGCTCTGCACGCACTGTCTAGAATGGCTAATCAGAATAAAACTATTGACAAAAATAGCACAGACAATGTGTGCAAATTGTATATATTAATTTAAACGTGAGTTTCCTGCTGAAGGATTAGTTCAAAAAATAGAAACATAGGCGCAAAGATTGACTGAAAAATATGGTGCATAGGGAGGCTCCTACAGGCATAGTCTCCTGAAAATCATAATTTTCGATACTTTTGAAAAAGTTGCTATTTCTTCTATTCTTGGCCATTATCCAATGGTGTTCTTCCACAGAAAACATATACAGTCCCTAGGATTTCAGCACATACCAATTAGGGCATTATGCGAGTTGTAGTCCTGAGCTTTCTCGATCCAAGAAGTTTGCCTTTTTTTGTTTTTAATAGTCTTCCGCCCCTCCCATGCAAAATCTCAGAAAATTGGCATTTTTAATTGTTTTGAAAACGTTGTTATTTCTCTCATCTCTAGGCTCCCACGACTTGTATTTCCTATTTTTTTAGCCTCCTGGGCCCGGTTCTTCGAAAACCGATTAACTTAATCCAGCATTAGCATAAACTTTGGTTTATTGTTTTCAACTTTGAAGTGCAAGTTTCTTTTGGCTATTTTTGGTTTTCAAGATTGACTTCCTCTAATGCAAACAATTTTGCCAAATACCAACGTTGTACAACATTTGGGAATAGAGAAATAAACTCCTTGGTAATTCAGTTTTAATCTGGGATTAGCGTTAACCGGCTCTCGAACAAACGGGCCCTAAAGTTTACCTTAAATATCAGTCATTTTTCAGTATTTTGCCCTGGTCTTCCTCTGCAAAAATTTCAGAAAATTGACATTTTCGACACAAAAAACTTGCCATTTATTTTACTCTATGCCTACTTGCAAGCTGTTTTTTGCATAGAAAATATCTACAGTCAGTAAGCTTTCATTACTTTTGTGAATTGGGGCATTAGGCTAGATGTATTTCCTCGTTTTTTTTTTTTTGGCTTCTAAAACTTTCATCAAAATACAACAAAACGATCTGCAAAACTTCAAGCTTTTAAGGTACGTTAGAAGCTATCATCTTAGTTTTTAATTAAATCAAGCTCAGCTTATTCTGCGGTGGCGCACAAGGGCAAAACAAAACTCAATATTGAGTTGGATACACAACAATCTTTCGATACAAAATAGTTACGTAGAACAGAACAGCGTTTCACGATGAAAAAATGTATTTCTTTTAGGTGTCTAATTAGGTTGCTTGGTATTAGTTCCAATTGGGATAATTAGGCCTTTATATACCACTTCTTGTGAATGTCACACCACTTGACGCCGACTAGTTTACTCGAGTTGTACTTTGTTTTATTTCGGTTTAGGTTTTTTCGTTCAATGCCGGGCGACGAACAAGAAACGGTTACTCGACAGGATTTAACCCAGTTCCGTACCTTCCTACTCGAGCAACTCAAGTCTCACACTTCTGAGCTCTCTTCTAAGTTCGAGAAGGCTTCTACCGACGCCGAGTGCACTTTATCTGTCTCTAAACAGCTCAAACTCGAGAGCGAGCTCAAGTATTCCTATCCTGGAAACGAAAGGAACTATAAGTTCAACCTTGAAGTTTCGGATCTTCTCGAAAGCGTTTCGAACTTCTTGTTCAAGATTCAGCGAAAGCGTCTCTACTTTTGAACGATTCTATGAAACTTATAAAGGAACGCAATAGAAAGAGCCGAATTGCTGATTCTTCAGAAGGAGGTTGGCTCACGGTCAAACATTACGAGAGTAACGCTGTTGTCATTGCCTTGGAGGACAATAAAAGGATCCGCGCTGCTGAAAGGGAAACTTGAGAGTCAAGACCCGCACTCGTGCCAAACGCCAAAATGCTGAACGCGTGCAGGGAAGATATCCGCCGTTTTCTCAACCATACACCCTTCGAGGACACTTCCAGCGTAGTTCATGACACTTATGGAAGATAAGTTTACTGGCAATTCTTCTCAAGCGAACTTGTATGAGTATGAGCAAGGTACCACTGCAGTGGTAGTTAAGGGTCGACTAAGGGCACATTTGCTTGCTTGATTTTAAAAAGAAGAGGAATTTTGCAACCTACCTGATGAATGAAGCCCGTCGTAAGTTTTATTCAGACTTTATTGTTGAAAATAACTCCAATCAAAGGAACCTATTCTCGGCAACAAAGAGATTGCTTAATCAAGGTCACGAAGTACCTTTTCCACCTACTAGTGACAAGCTGGTTTTAGCCAATAAAATGGATAGCTTCTTTGTTGAAAAGATTAATGCCATCCATGACAAACTGGACAGACTAGCTGATTGTTTGCATGATTCTCATTTTGACTATGTGAAAACGTTACCAACTAGAACACTAGACAGCTTTATTCCTTTAACTGAAAGTGCAATTAGTAAGTTGATTGGCTGCTCTCCAAAGAAAAGTTGTATGTTTGATCCGATGCCAACACCTATGGTAATTAGCTGTGCTGATGTGCTATTACCAGTCATTACTAAAATGATCAACCTGACTCTTAACTCTGGAGAATTTGCGGATGATTGGAAATGTGGGCTTATTAATCCTATCTTGAAGAAACCTGGACTGGATTTGCTGTATAAAAATTACAGACCAGTTAGTAACTTACAATACGTATCCAAGTTGACTGAAAAAGTCGTTTTTAATCAAGTTTACGATCACATGGTTTCAAATGCTATTTTTCCTGTGCTTCAATATTCTTACAGGC
>NC_090873.1:30724418-30726918 GCF_036669935.1 Montipora foliosa
GCCCTTAAAACGTTCTAAAACCAACGGGATTATTCTAAAACGTTAGTTTTTGGCAAAAAAATGATAGTTCCTCTTAAAATGTGCCAAAAAAACTAGCATTTTTGGTACAAATTTGTTTTTTTAGGTTTAAAATTGCTAAGCTCTGATTCCCAAGCTGATATTTTCTTCAAAAAAGTGCTAAATGTACCCTTTTTTGGCTAACCTTACACCCAGTAAAGGGTGGCAAAACTCTCAAGAAACCATGCCAGAATTGCCGATCAAATGGAGATGCAATGAAAGATGGAAACTTTTGCTTAAAAAAGCCTTTTTTTCGTAAAAAGTACTTGTCAAGAAATTAAGAGGTTTGTTTCATTTATTCCCAGAAACATAAATTTATGTCAAGAATAAGAAGAACGATTGAATATATTTCCAAACTGATGAAGGTGGATTGATTTTGTGTTAAAGAAAAGCAAATAAGTGTCGCATGGTTTACTGAAGCTTCAAATGATGTTTGACGACACCAACATAGCCTCTGAGTTTGGAATCAATCCAAAGGAATGGAAAATGACCATGAAAATTTCTAACGTCAAAACTATGGGGTAATAAAATTGAACACGGAAATTTCCAAAGTCAAAATTTGGAGTTAATCCAAAATGACCATGGAAATTTACAATGTCAAATTTGCGAGAAGTAATACAAACGACCATGGAAACGTCCAAGATCAAAATTTGCTTGTAATAAGAAAATGACAATGGAAATTTCAAGCGTCCAAATTTGAAGGTAATATAAATGACCATGGAAATTTCCAATTTTTTTTATTTTTTATTCTTTTTAACGAAAACTAGTGAGCAGCACAAAGGAAGACTTCTTGTAGTTGTAAGCTTTTTTCGTTTATTTCCGACGCGTTTCGTCTCTTACTGAGACTTCTTCTTTCCCTGAAGAAGTCTCAGTAAGAGACGAAACGCGTCGGAAATAAACCAAAAAAGCTTACAACTACAAGAAGTCTTCCTTTGTGCTGCTCACTAGTTTTCGTTAAAAAAAAGTGGGTATTAATGAACAATATTTATGGTCAAGTGCCCAAACAGCACAGATTTGGGGAAAAACGAGAAAAAGAGATAATTTTTACCAAAATTAGACGGTTTTAGAATACGACGAGATGTTTTAGAACGTGTTCTTTTGTCACACCCCGATTCGTTGCCTCTATTGTTGGTAAGATTATTTCCTTATCCCGATGTGTTGGTAACATTTCCCTCATCATGTCGAGATTTCTGCAGTCTGCAGTCACCTTTCGGGACGCTTAAGATACTCCTCTTGATTTTAGCCGTTTCCAGTTTTATCCTCAATGCTTGGACGAAATTAATTTCTGGCTCTATAATTGTTCTAAGCTCAACTGTAGGAAGTTATTTGAGTACTCTCGGCCAGTTTGTATTATCTGTACTGACGCTAGTGCCTTTGCTTGTGGGGGACATGCCCTTTTTGTTGACAAGGGGGAATTTGAACTGTTTTACAAAGTTTTTTCCTCTATTGAATCTATTCTTGATAGCAATGGTAGGCAATTGCTTGCTATCCTTTACTCGCTTAAGTCGTTTAAGTCGCTTATCCAGGGCAAAGTGGTCAAATTGTACACGGACAGCAAAAATTCTTCGGTTATCGCCAGTAAGGGCAGTACATCCCTCAGGTTGCAGCACCACGCTCTTGAGATCTTTCAATTTTGTGCCGTTTATGTGTCGATTGAAATTGAGTGGGTCCCCAGGTCTCTCAATGATTATGCTGATTCGTTGAGTAGAGTCATTGATTTTGATGACTGGAGCGTCTCTACAGACACATACGTTTCGTCTCTTTTCGGTCCTATCACAGTCGATAGGTTCTCTTCCCCAGATTCAGCCAAGTGTGCAAGGTTTGATTCCAAATTTTGGTGTCCTGGTGCGGAAGGTGTGGACGCTTTCAGTGTTGATTAGGTTGGGCGGGTGAGAACAATTGGTTGGTGCCACCTATTTATCTTATTAGTCGTACAATTTTTCATTTAGAGGTATGCGGCGCTTGGGGCGTTCTCGTTATCCCCAAGTGGCTTTCAGCAGCTTTATGGCCAACCGTGTTTCCGATGGGTGGTCTTAGGCCTTCCGTTCGTCAAGTGGTTGAGTTTTCTGACCCTTCTTTTGTTTTTGCACCTGCTCGGGATGGTCACAACACAATATTTCGTCAGTTTAGATTCAAGTCTGCGGTTTTAGTTTTACTGTTGGACGGTTAGTCTTGTGCGCTTCATGGCGCTAATTGTTGCTGTGCGCTTCATAGCGCTGGTCGTTGTTTTGCGTTTCGTACCGCTAGTTATTTTTCTACGCTTTATAGTGTTTGTTTGTTTGTTTATTATTTATTTGTTTAAGCAGGTTGACGTTTTGGCAGCTATTCAGCTGATGTGGACCTGCTATACCCACCCGCCCATATACACACAGAGGACAGCCACATCACCGGGAACTTCATCCCCTACTCTTCTCGAATAGTGTGTGGGTTCTTTAACGTCCCA
>NC_090873.1:30736918-30741918 GCF_036669935.1 Montipora foliosa
TTAGCCTTTATTAGTTTTGAAAGCGAGCCATTTCTTAGGTAACAATTACTGACGAATTTGTGGATGGCAATAACCTGTGATCAGGCGTACTTTTCTTTAGTTAGACATGGATCGTTCCTCTTCCACCTACTCGAAAACCTTTGTAGCAGTTGTGGAATATATTCGGAAACAACAAGTGGTGAATCCAAAAGGAGCTGAATCTTCAGTTGCGAAGGAGGCTGAGTATTCTGGAAGAAGAAAAAGAATGTGCAGATATGGATGCAGAACCTGCACCTAACCGTGATTGTTATTTTGATTTATCAAGTCAACCAAGGAGATAAGGACATCTCAACAGGAAAAAGCAAAAAACACACAAAGGAAATACAACAACAAAATGACAACAAGTAAACCCAATACTATTTCATTCCAAGTCAACAACTTTGTCAAAATAAACATTAACGTCCATTGCACCCAAACACACTTCTTGGTAAAGTAATTGAAAAACAACATGGATTTATGAAAGTTGTAACCAAATTTGGAATTTTTGACACTTGGATTGCACCAAACAGACTACAAATTACAGAAGACATGAATGTGTCATTAGACACCACTAAAACAATAAGTTTCACTGCCACGTGCAAAAAAGCACTTCACCAGTGACACATTTACAAGAGGTGCAAAAAGAAGGAAATGACTTCTCATTGTTCAACTGCAAACCAGTAATTACTGTTTAATAAAGGTTATAAACTTTGTGAACTACCAGAAAAAAAAATTTTGAATTTGATTATTCAAGTACTTATAATCGCAAAGGGATTTTCTGCTGAACTATATTTGTGCAAGTAACGGTACATCATTCAATAAGCTACGCTATAGAAGGTCAATTTTTGGATGTCTTTTTCCTTCCAAAAACCAGACAAATAAAAATAAAACAAAGTCACGTGAAGTTCATTCTTATTAAACAAGATTTTGTTTTTCTGCTGCTCTGAGATTAAAAAAGCAGAATTGGTTATCATGCACAGTATGCCTAACCCCAACTTTAATGCTAACCATTTAAAATCAGTGCTTAAACTTAATAACAACCAAAGGCGTTTTTACAGACTACCTCATGAAAAACGTACGCTAACCACATCCCTTACTTCCAGCACCGATTTAGTTACCAATATACACGTACGTACTAACAATTGATGGACTTTTTGTTGATGTTTCCTACTTTCAATTTCAACGTAGTTTAAAATTAAATTTACCTAGGTTGAAATGATTTCTACCTGAATTTCAAATTTACCTGTAACAGGGATGTGCCATCACGTTTTGCAGAACAGTCAAATACAATCCTTACTTTCGTGGTGGACTTGCTCAGTTTAACAATCGGGAAAAGCAGCAAGTACCAAACTTCAAGGGGTGGTGCTTCAGTAACCTTCTGATACTCCTTCTGGACAAATCATTTTTTCTTCAGGTTCCTCTCAGTGCTGCGAAGGCGAGATTCTGCTACTTGTCGATTGTTCAGAAGAAGAAGGCCTCCCTTCTTTCCAAAGTACTGCAACACTGTACCTCCCGTCATTGTAATGAACAGAACTGCTTACTGCCTCCAACGCCAATCTTTCCTCTTCAGCACACACAATTCTATCGCTCACTTCCGTCCCATAACTCTCTATCTCTCAAAAACGCTTGAGTGTTTGTTCCAGCTCACAACAACCTCCAGTTTCACCCATCAGCCCTGTATCCTTGATTAACAACGTTCGGATGGTGTGTCTTCTTGTTCCAGACTGCGCTATACCATCAGGGGGTCCAACACAAGTCCATCTCAGCGGTCCCAATCGAGCAATCAGTTCACCCACGTTTCCACGAATATGAACAAACGAGTAATGCAAATCAGCATAGTAGTAGTAGGCATCCGTCAGTCTCGGGAGACTATGGAGATTGCGCCTGTTGAGGGTCAGTCCGTGGTGGAGCTGCAGCGCCGGCTAAGGCTGTAGAGCCCGATCCTGGAACGGCAGATCCTTCTACAGTTGGTGCAGGTGAAGACGTTGTCGTCCGAGGGTGCTGGCTCCGTTCTCTGGCGTTTGCGTGCTCGCCTTTTCTCCCACTGCTCTTCACGCTTCAGCTCAGCTGTCTTGATGGCCGACCTGGTGGTGGATTGCCATTTGCTGCGGTCTGTTGCCAGCGCTTCCAGTCCTGCTGGAGCAATGCCACCCGCCTTGAGCGGAGTGCTGGGCTATCCGTTGGTCTGGAGCCAGTGGCAAGCTCACCATACAGAATGTGCTTGGGGAGTCTGCCATCTTTCATGCGGGTGACATGGCCTAGCCAGCACAAGCGTCTCTTGGTGAGCAGGGCGAACAGGCTGAAAGTTCCTGCCTTCTCCAAAACATCTTTGTTGGGGACATGATCCTGCCATGAGATGTCAAGGATCCGTCTAAGGCAGCGTTGGTGGAAGGTGTTCAATCTGCGTTCTTGTCGGGCATATAGAGTCCAGCTCTTACTCCCATACAACATTGTACTCAACACACAGGCTTGATGCACTTGTGTCTTTGTCTTGATGGTTAGCATGGGGTTCTCCCACACTCTCTTTGACAGACGGGCCATTGCTGCTGATGCCTTGCCGATCCTGGAGTTCAGCTCGGAGTCCAGGCAGAGGCTGCTGGAGATGGTGGAGCCGAGATAAGTGAGATCTTCCACCGCGACAAGTGCTCAGTCGCCAATGGAGATGGACGGGACCGAGCTGACGTCTTGGGCCAGGATGTTTGTCTTTTTTATGCTGATCATCAGGCCAAACTCAGTGCAGGCCTGGGCAAAACAGATGATGAGTTCTTGGAGGGCAGCCTCGGTGTGTGCTGTCAGGGCAACATCATCAGCGAATAGCAACTCACGTATGAGAACTTTCCGCACTTTAGTCTTTGCACGGAGGCGCGCGAGGTTGAACAGGCTGCCATCGTTTCTGGTGTGGAGGTACACGCCCTCTTCCAATTGGCTGAAGGCGTAGCGCAGCAGCAGGGAGAACAGGATGCCGAAAAGTGTTGGGGCGAGGACACAGTCCTGTTTAACACCGCTCTTGATAGAGAGGGGGTCCGAGGACGAGCCGTCGTATTGGACAGTGCCCTTCATATCCTCATGGAAGGACGTGATCATCCTCAGGACCTTGGGGGGACATCCGATTCTCTGCAGGAGTGTGAACCGCCCTGCCCTGCTGACTAAGTCGAAAGCCTTGGTCAGGTCTATGAAGGCGATGTACAAGGAGCGTCCCTGTTCGCGGCACTTCTCTTGCAGCTGCCTCAGAGAGAATATCATGTCGATCATTGATCGCTCAGCTCGGAACCCGCACTGCGCCTCTGGTTATATTCGCTCGGCAAGCAGCTGCAGTCTGTTCAGCACAACACGGGCGAAGGTCTTCCCAACAGTGCTGAGGAGGGATATGCCGCGATAGTTGTTACAATCGCTGCGATCGCCTTTGTTCTTGTATTTGGTGATGATGTTGGCATCGAGCCTTTCCCGTGGCACACCTCCTTACTCCCAGCACTAAAGTAAGAGTTCATGGAGGTGCTCGAGGAGGGTGGTCTGTTTGCCTGCTTTGATGACCTCAGGGGGGATGCCATCGTTTCCTGGGGCTTTGCCACTGGCTAGTGAGTCGATGGCCTTGCCAAGCTCCTCAGTACTAGATAACTTTCCCTAAACTTCTTTACTTGAAATGCCATCGTGAATAATACGTGCATGCAAAAAATCAAGATAGGTCACCCAGCAAAATTTCGAGAGAAAGACAATTTTTTCCCGCAGGTTTTATTTCCGGTTCGCGCTATTTTACGCCGTTTTTTGACTTTCGGTGTGTTGCACGAGCTACTTTTGATAGAAATTTGATTCATTCAGCTGACGCTTGTTTTTTAGTTATGGTGTGTGTAGGTTACACGCGCTCACGCAGCTAAAAAACCTTTCGAGCCTCCTTAAAATGTTTACTCTCAAGAGGAATTCTGTTGTTGTCATCCTCAGATTCTGTCAAGCGAAAGTTCAGATCGATGACCTTTCTCGACACACACTTGCAAATATCCACGTGAAATAACCGTGCAAGGCACGTATCATGAGTCTGCAAAAAAAAAGAAGAAATTTCTTATAACCAGATACCTTCAGTTAATACACAGTTACCTGCGTCAGGGGACAAGGAAACGACGTTAGAGTTTCGGCGCTGTTTTTCTGAAAGGTTTGTTACAGTCTTTCTAATTGGTCTTTCTATACTAGAGACGCATAATCGGTCCAGACGAATGATGCATCTCTCAAGTTATTCATGTAGTGTAGAGACGGGACGAACTATCTAAGACACATTATCCGTCAAACATTTTTTCTGCGTCTGTTAAATTCGTCTCAAATCCCGATTAAGCTAATGTAGATTACTGAGAACTTAAATTGCCCATTATTTTCTGATTAAAAAAAAAACGGTTAGGATACAAGATTATTAGTCTGCAATGTTGACTTTGACTTTTTCTTTCCTTTAGCATAAAAATACAATGTTAAGGCTTTTCTGACGGGCAAACTTCAGCCCTTGGTAGGTATTTAACCCACGCCGGATTAGTGTTAATCGGCTTTTTCAACAACTTTGCCCCGAATTGCCCCGATTAATTTTAAAATAGAGACGGATCATTCGTCTGGTACGAAGTTGGGAAAAGACGTTTTTCCAAGACTTTCAAGTCCTCTAGGACAAGGGTAACTCAGTAGGGTGCATCATGAACAAAACCAATGGTTTTCAACGCCGTGTGTGCGTTTTACAACTTTGCACATTTCTTTGCCTACTTGTCTTAGCATCTCAAGAACTGAAAAAATCTGAAAAAACGTGGAGCATGAAGCACTGACGATAGATTTCCAATTTCCTCTCCAAACAACGACACCGTTCATGCCAATTGCATGCCGAGAATATTGGTACGCTATTTCCTTGCCGACGGACTTGGAATAATGGTGAAATATTCAAAACAAAGTGAAATTATATTTTAAATGACGTTTTCGATGCCGACGTAGTCGAACTCGCGTAAGCTCCAAATTCAGCA
>NC_090873.1:30749418-30751918 GCF_036669935.1 Montipora foliosa
GCCCTTTTTAAAGATGGCGCAAATATTGGCTAGCTTCCAAGCATGTGGTAAGGTACCTGCGTCGTAAGATTGTTGAAAAGGTGAGGAGAATACGACGGCGAGCTCTGAGGCGGCGTCGCGGAGGATTCTAGCTGGAATCAAATCTGGTCCACTAGCTTTATCGATCTTAATTTTCAGGAGTTGATTCTTGACGCCCTCTGCGGAGAATATTATATCAGGCATACATTCATAAGGTGAGGGGGGCATTTGAGGTAAATTTCTGAGATCTTCTTCTACGAACGCACTGTTATATTGCTCACGTAGAGCCTCAGCTTTAGCGCTGTCCGAGGAACATACGCGGTTGTTAGATACTAAGGCCGGGATTCCCTGGGATTCAGTGCGAAGCAGCTTAAGGTACGACCAAGCACGTTTGATTCCGCTAGAGCCAATATTCTTGGGCCCAGTCTCCAGAGACTCTGGGGTTAACCCACCCATAACTTCACTGACGTACTTGTCATGCGCGACACGCAGGTGTTTACTAGTGATATTGCGAAGTTGCTTGTATTTGGTAAAGTGAACGGCTTTGCCGCTATGCCGAGCCTTCTTATACGCTCTGTCGCGTTTGTTCATTAGGCGTTTCACAGAGGTGCTGACCCAAGGGAGGTGACGCTTTCCCTTAGACATTTTATGTGGTATAAAGTTGTCGGTGGCTTCTAAAATCTTTTGGGAGATGTAGGACCAATTTTCGTCGACAGTTTTGCTCTCTGGCTGGGAAGATAGATAATCAGGAGCAAGGGTAGATAAACTTGACTTTAGACCGACGAAGTCGCCCTTGTGAAACTGATATATTTTCCGAGGGGGTTTCGGCGTAAACTTCGGGGAAATATCAACCTCAAATAATATGGCGTCGTGATCAGAAATGCCGCAAGTAACGTGACAGGCCTTGATGATACCAGGATTGGAAGAGAAGACAAGGTCTAATGTTCGACCAGAGGCGGGGCGCGTCGGCGCAGAAACATGCTGAATTAAGCCGTATTTGTCTGAAAAATCCAAGAGAGCTTGGTCGCAAGCTTGAGCAATACGGGGTGTGAGGTTTCGAGTTGACCAATCTATGCCCCCACAATTGAAGTCACCAGCAAGGACGACCAGAGGGTTAGAGCTATAAATCCCACTCAGGACATCGTCCAATAGATCCAACGCGTTAGTATCAGGAGATGGTGGGCGATAGTAACTGGAGAAGAGAAGAGTCTTGGTTTTTGCGAATTTTATAGAGACAGTGATGATCTCGCAATCGCGTATATCGAGGCAGACTTCTTCGGTTGCGATGATATCATTGCGAACAGCAATAAAAACTCCCCCACCATGCAAAGTTCTGTCCTTCCTAAAAATATCATACGTACTTGGGAAAACCGAGTAAGTGGGTATTGTGGAGTCCAGTTTTGATTCGCACCCCAGGACGATGTCAGGCTTGTGTAGATCGATGAGTGCCTGAAATTCAGCTTTTTTAGTCGGGCCCTTTATGCCGTTACAATTTAGTGAGATGACCTTCAGCTTCTTCCTCTTCTGCTTGGGAGAACGAGCAATCGGACTGGAGGTGTGCAGCGGTGGTCCCATAGGAGAAGAATAATTTGGGTCTGGCGCTGATTTCGTACTAGAGTTATCAGATTCGAGGCTCTGATAACTGTTATTACTCGCAAAGCTATCCAAATTGTCGAGAAGAAAAGTTGTAGAGAAGTTTGGAAAGGCACAGAAGTTGCATATCCAGACAAGATTAGAATCGCGACCAAAATTGTCGTAAGATTGAGCGGACATTGCAGTACAGTTGATATGAAACCAACGAAGACATTCCTCGCATTCACATTCCTCGCGTTACTTCCAGGGTGTTCCAGTGTTCCGGTGTTCCGGTGTTCCGGTGTTCCTGGTTTTAGTACATGCCTTTATATAAGGCGGGCCAGTCCGGTTAGGCCCGCTTTGCCAAGATCTCGGCTCATGCTTGTTTTTATTTAGTAAAATTTCGGTTCGTTTATATAAGAAGGCGGGCTGGCCCATTTGCCGAGATCCCGGTCTGAACTACCGATAACTCGGCAAGTCAGGCTGAAAAATTCTCATATAAACGGTTCAGCCCGGTTTGCTGAGATGAAAAATTCTCATGACGTGTGGGTTGCCTTGAAAACTCAGCCGGATTTGCATAATCACAGGAATATTTTTGCATCTTTTGCTTTAAAATGCCATTCCGTACTTGCTAGCTCTAAAATGAATCTTTTGTTTCGAACGTCAAAGCAAGAAAATTCACCAGGTTCCCCATGCATGCGTGACTTTGACGGTTACAAGACACGTAAACAAATTCCTAAAATTCATCCCGGTAAACCTGGCTGAAATCGTCCATATAAACACTTCATCCCTTTTACCGGGCCAGCCCCTCTAACAGGGCTGGCTCGCCTCATATAAATTAAACAGGCCCTAAAAGAGGAAGAAATTATCATGCTGCACGTGCGGCACGCATTTTTGTAAGGCATTTCTC
>NC_090873.1:30756918-30759418 GCF_036669935.1 Montipora foliosa
ATGGCGTTATATGCTATTTACCTCATGCCCTCGGCAAACCCACGGACCTGGTTATGGACCTGGCTTTGTTACTTTTGCGGAGGGATTGGTATTACTTGTGGAGCCCACAGACTCTGGGCGCACCGATCGTACAAAGCCACGTGGCCTTTCAGATTGTTACTTATGCTATTCAACTCCATGGCCTCCCAAAATTCCATTTTTGAATGGACGAGGGATCACCGCGCTCATCACAAGTATTCTGAAACCGACGCAGACCCGCACAATGCTAAGAGAGGATTCTTCTTTTCACACGTTGGTTGGTTGTTGATGAAAAAACACCCTGATGTCATAACGAAAGGAAAACAGTGTGATCTAAGCGACTTGTACGAGGACAAAATCGTCATGTTCCAGAAAAGGTAATCATTGATTAAGATTATTACGTGGTATACCTGAGACCTGCCACTTATAAAGACCACTTATATTCACATTTCTAAGAAGAAATAAGAACAAACGTAATAGGCCCCCAAAAAATTCCCTTTGATTTCCTCAGTTTTTGATACCTTTCCTACGCCACAGTTTTGGTATCTTGTGGTCTACACTGATGCGCAGTTGCGTAAGTTGCGTGTTTTCTCTACATTATGCACAAAATGTATTGCGACATCCTCCAATTTCATTCCATGTAAACCTCTTTGTGTTCTCAATTAAAAGTAACATATTTTTTTTAAATTCCAGATACTACAAGCTTTTCAGCTACTTTTTCAATGTGGTTTTTCCGGTATTTGTTCCGTGGTACTTTTGGGAAGAGAGTCTCTTCAACGCATTCATAATTTGTTTTGGATTCCGCTATGCCATTACCCTGAATGGCATCTGGAACATAAATAGCTTGTCTCATCTCTGGGGATACAAGCCTTATGACAAGACCATAAATCCGACGCAGAACTTTATTGCTATCTTGACGTCAGGAGGGGAGGGATTTCACAACTTCCATCACACGTTTCCTCAAGACTATGCCGCAAGTGAATTGGGTCTCCGAATAAACACCTCCAAGTGGTTCATTGATTTAGCCGCACTGCTCGGACTTGCATTTGACTTGAAAACTGTATCCAAGGACGTGATCTTAAAACGAAAAATGCGCACTGGAGACTTAGCTAGTAATCAGTAAAAGGGGTTACGTTTTAAAAGGGAACCAAAATATGATCACACTAATCACCAAAGATTGATCACATTGCCCCTCTTTAGTATACGCATGTTTTTTAGAATTGTTTCATCAAAATGCTTTCCCATGCACACCTGATTTAAAAAAAACGACTCAAAATAAGCAATCAAAATGATTCGCAGGCTTAGAGAATTTTTAAACATGAAGGAACTAAAAGGAACCGTAATTGATCAAGAAAAAACTAAGTTTGTTCAGTATGCCTATGACGCGACTGCTGTACTCTCGGACATAGAATCAGCCCGTATACTGTTTCAGTTAGTAAACAAATTTAAAGAAATGTCTGGTTTAAACGTCTGAATAGCTCAAAAACTGAAGGACTCTGGTTGGGTTACTGAAAGCTTGCGAAATGAAGTCTCTTGTACTCAAAGGGCCTCAGGATCTAGGGAGAGCCCTTGGCATGGCCGTAGCTACACACAAAAAAAATTATGACTGAGGCAATGTCCGTGGTTAAATTCACTGGGATCACGCCTTATTGAAAAATAGAAATTCTGGAATGTCTGCGAAGTCAGACTTTATCCATACAATCAAAGCTATTTGTGCAAATCACGCTTGACAGTTAGTGCAGTTTCTCTGTTCAAACCATCAAGGAACAAAGAAGTTCGAGATAAAATCCAAGAAAAAGCCGAATCTTTCATGTTACCAGGCGCAATCAACAGTACAATAAATTTTATTTATACTCGAATAATTATATTTAAGATACCAATAAAAGATACTATTATCTCTGAGGAAAGTAGACTTTGAGAAATTCCAGTTTTCCAGCAGCAGTTACTCAACTATCATGTTGTGAGAAGTATGTCACTAAATCATTGTTTAGCGCTTCCGTAAACAATGTTATTTTTTCTGTCAGGCTAGGCTAACTCCCTGATTGTGACAGCACTAAGTGCTATTCTTCTTCTTCTTCTTCTTCTTCTTCTTCTTCTTCTTCTTCTTCTTCTTCTTCTTCTTCTTCTTCTTCTTCTTCTTCTTTTTCTTCTTCTTCTTCCATGCTAGAATGTTGATCACGTTTCTTATCCTTGGTAGTCTTGGTTTCTTTCCATGGTGGTATGGCAAATACCAATTCATAGGGTGTTTGTTTTGTGGCTTCATGTTGGTTCGCTATTTCCTTGCCGACGGACTTGGATAATAGTGAAATATTCAAAACAAAGTGAAATTATATTTTAAATGACGTTTTCGATGCCGACGTAGTCGAATTTGCGTAAGCTCCACATTCAGCATCTGTGGCCGACTTAGATTATAATCTTTCAATCGATGAGACCATATCACGAATTACTACGGATATAGTACAGTGGCCCGGAAGACTCAAAC
>NC_090873.1:30766918-30771918 GCF_036669935.1 Montipora foliosa
AAAATTACGCCGTATCGCGTGGCTGCCACGATTATCATCGCCATGCTAGAGACGAGAAGAGAACCAAGGATAGCTTCCGAAAATAGAAAAAGACAAATCCAAATCTTCGCTCCATAAAGCGATTAGAAGTTTCGCCCGCTCGTACCAAGACGTGTTGCCATTCTGCTCAATTACGCACTGTAATTACTTCAAACAACCCTCCTTGAGGTTGTTTGAAATAATTATAATCCAGTTATAATCACGTACTGTAATAGACCATATTCGTATTCTCAGTATTGGACTGGAGCTAGCTTGCAATGGAGGCTAATGCGGGGGAATATATTACAAAGTATTTGCATTTAAAAGGATTCCCCCGCATTAGCCTCCATTGCAAGCTAGTTCTAGTCCAATACCGAGAATACGAATATGGTCTATTAGTTGATGTGAACCCATCCCAACTTAATTGGATTGTAATTCGATCATAATCGAAGCCCATTGTGAACAAAAGAGATAATCTTTGAAAACCCCATTTGCGATCCATTTGAATCATCGTTGGCTTTGCCCATACTTGCCTCCTTTTGTATTTGCTGTTTTACTCGAACCTTCCTTTTGTCAATGTTTTATGTAGATATTCTTGCGTTTCGCTTGATTTGGCTACAATTTCCCTGAGTCGCTGAATAATAATAATAATAATAATAATAATAATAATAATAGTAATAATACATTTCCATAGCGCCCTATTCTAGAGCTCTAAGGCGCTTTACAATAAAATGTCAAAAAGCAATAACTTAGTAAATTATAAATTCAAATACAAAAGCAAATTAAACTACAAATTAAAATAGCGCTTAAAAGGGTAAGTTTTAAGATTGCTTTTCAAAGATGTAAGATTTGGACTACATTTTACATTTTCTGGAAGATTATTCCAAAGTTTAGGAGCGCGAACCGAAAATGCACGATCACCATAAAATTTTAACCTCGATCTAGGTGTCACCAACAAGTTCATGGTTGAAGATCGTAAACTCCTAGATGGCTTGTAAGTTTGTAACAGATCACGAATATAGCTAGGACTTAAATTATTTAAAGCTTTAAAAGTTAACAGTAAGATTTTAAAAATAACCCTCTGCTCCACGGGAAGCCGGTATAGTTCTCTCAGTAAAGGAGTTATACGTGGCTAAATTTCTTGACACAGTCCCTTTAAATATACTAACTTTCCGACGGAGAATATATGAAAGTCCTATACTGCCGGGTTGACGTTCCAAATGAAACATTAGCGACTGTCAGCATCGGCAACGAATGCGAGAACGAGAACAAGTACAACTTATACTAATTCTGGATGTCGTTCTCTACGTATTTAGGTAAGCGTACAGAGTTTTTTCACGCGATTTCAGGGCGGCCTTGTTGGTGTTCCTAAACAATGGAACAGCGGCCATGTTGGTCGTGTACCAAACTACAATCCTCCGGAAATTGAGCTCTATTATCCTTCGAACGTTTTCGTTTGATTCGGTGGACGAACAAGGTTACCGATCACGTGAGTGAAAACACTCTATAATATGAGTTCCAGTCTATTCTATGCACAGTATTCTTTGTCAAAATACTGGCATTTTTAGATGCTTTTCACGCTTGAGAATCCCCAAAATTATTTGCCCAAAACTTGAGGATTGTCATAGTATATGATTATTACAGCCTTAAACTAAAAAAACAGTTTTAAATCAAACGCAATGTCGTACTTACCACTACGATTTGTCGATGTAAAGTCGTCGCAGACCAACTTGCCGGGACGAGTTGAGCACGCCTAGCTGCGCAGTACTGATGCGCAGTAATCAAGATTCCGGAAATCGAACTCGAAGTCGCTATCGTTGTCGTTGTTGATGCTAAAATCTTCGATTATCGAAGTTAACGACGCCTGAAAAATACACGGCTTGGACTGACCTCTGGACTCGAACCGCCTATGATAAATCCTGCCAAGGGAGAAAGTATGATGAAAGCATATGAAAGTCGTATATTATGAAATCTCGCACACAGCTATTAGGTCCAATTTTCATTATAATTTTGTTGTAGAAAAAATGCCAGAAACACAAGCGATTCAATCAGAAAAGAACACTTCCGCGGAGGATTCAAGAAAACGACCCGAGCAACAAATCGTGTGGCCAAACGTTGCTTATATGAGGACTTTGCATCTTATGGCGTTATATGCTATTTACCTCATGCCCTCGGTAAACCCACGGATCTGGTTATGGACCTGGCTTTGTTACTTTTGCGGAGGGATTGGTATTACTTGTGGAGCCCACAGACTCTGAGCGCACCGATCGTATAAAGCCACGTGGCCTTTCAGATTGTTACTAATGCTATTCAACTCCATAGCCTCCCAAAATTCCATTTTTGAATGGACGAGGGATCACCGCGCTCATCACAAGTATTCTGAAACCGACGCAGACCCGCACAATGCTGAAAGACAGGATTCTTCTTTTCACACGTTGGTTGGTTGCTATCTTGACGTCAGGAGGGGAGGGATTTCACAACTTCCATCACACGTTTCCTCAAGACTATGCCGCAAGTGAATTGGGTCTCCGAATAAACACCTCCAAGTGGTTCATTGATTTAGCCTCACTGCTCGGACTTGCATTTGACTTGAAAACTGTATCCAAGGACGTGATCTTAAAACGAAAAATGCGCACTGGAGACTTAGCTAGTAATCAGTAAGAGGGGTTACGTTTTAAAAGGGAACCAAAGAATAATCACACTAATCGCCAAAGATTGATCACATTGCCTCTCTTTAGTATACGCATTTTTTTTAGAATTGTTTCATCAAAATGCTTTCCCATGCACACCTGATTTAAAAAAAAACGACTCAAAATAAGCAATCGAAATGATTCTCAGGCTTAGAGAATTTTTAAACATGAAGGAAATAAAAGGAACCGTAATTGATCAAGAAAAAACTAAGATTGTTCAGTATGCCTATGACGCGACTGCTGTACTCTCGAACATAGAATCAGCCTGTATACTGTTTCAGTTATTAAACAAACTTAAAGAAATGTCTGGTTTAAACGTCTGAATAGCTCAAAAACTGAAGGACTCTGGTTGGGTTACTGAAAGCTTGCGAAATGAAGTCTCTTGTACTCAAAGGGCCTCAGGATCTACGGAGAGCCCTTGGCATGGCCGTAGCTACACACAAAAAAAATTATGACTGAGGCAATGTCCGTGGTTAAATTCACTGAGATCCCGTCTTATTGAAAAATACAAATTCTGGAATGTCTGCGAAGTCAGACTTTATCCATACAATCAAAGCTATTTGTGCAAATCCCGCTTGACAGTTGGTGCAGTTTCTCTGTTCAAACCATCAAGGAACAAAGAAGTTCGAGATAAAATCCAAAAAAAAGCCTAATCTTTCATGTTACCAGGCGCAATCAACAGTACAATAAATTTTATTTATACTCGAACAATTTATATTTAAGATACCAATAACAGATGCTATTATCTCTGAGGAAAGTAGACTTTGAGAAATTCCAGTTTTCCAGCAGCAGTTACTCAACTATCATTTTGTGAGAAGTATGTCACTAAACCATTGTTTAGCGCTTTCGTAAACTTCTTCTTCTTCTTCTTCTTCTTTTTCTTCTTCTTCTTCTTCTTCTTCTTCTTCTTCTTCTTCTTCTTCTGCTTCCATGCTAGAATGTTGATCACGTTTCTTATCCTTAGTAGTCTTGGTTTCTTTCCATAGTGGTATGGCAAATACCAATTCATAGGGTGTTTGTTTTGTGGCTTCATGTTGGTTCGCTATTTCCTTGCCGACGGACTTGGAATAATGGTGAAATATTTAAAACAAAGTGAAATTATATTTTAAATGACGTTTTCAATGCCGACGTAGTCAAATTCGCGTAAGCTCCACATTCAGCATCTGTGGCCAACTTGGATTATAAACTTTCAATCGATGAGACCATATCATGAATTACTACGGCCGCGACAGCATTCAAACAACTACCGATAGAATTCACTGAGAATCCAAATGCTAAGACGTGTACTGAAATAAAAATATCGGCAATTTTGGTTCAAGAAAAATGTAGAAAATATTTAAGATAGAAAGCTTAGTAATCCAATAATGTAAACAGAAGTGTTTTCTTGGTAGAATGAGTGAAGTCCTAAGAAGGACTGTTCTTGATGATGACCGAGGTTGTTTTTCTGAACTAAACTGATTAATCTCAAAACGAAAACAACTGGTACAAGAATATTATCGACTCGACATTAGCAATTTGGGTAACAAAAACCTAGGAAACAGTCATGATGGAATTTTTGGTAATCTACTAATGTAAATAACAAGTGTGTATATTATGAGAAGGACTGCTGGTGACTGACGTTTCGCGAGCCTGAACAGAAGTCATTTTCAGAGTCAAGTGTATAATTGACAAAAAATTACGACGATTGTCTGTCTCAGTAAATGTCGTACTATACAATTTCCGTGCAACCTGTGTCTCAACATAATTGCGAGAGAAAATACCAAGTGTAACAACATATCTCTTTCACACATGTCACAGTCGTTAAATGTGGGGATAATGAACAAGCTTGATCACGATGGAATGTGCAATTTTTTGGGGGTTCGAAGCGAAATTGTTGCAACATTCGCGAGAAGTAAGGGTGGGGACTACTTTACGCAACGCTTCACACAACTTCCAAACGAAGTTTTCAAAACCGACGTTGTGTGATATAGTACAGTGGCCCGGAAGGCTCAAACAGAAACAAAAAATAGATCCCCAATGCGCACTTGTGTGAGATTTTAGTCAAATAAACGTTGATTATTAGCATTACAGTAAATGTAATACATTTTGTCATGTTATAGTGATAAATATCGAGTAAAGATTCCGTAGAATCCCCAAGTTGCAGACAAGAAAACGGTTATACTACTTATGACCCCAGAGAACTTAAATCTCGCAAAGCAGATAAAGAAAACCTTCGATAAATGGAAAAGGTCTTTGCTTTAACTGAATATTTTCAAAATCCTGTTTGTACATGTTTACGAACGGGTGACCTTC